>NW_006296619.1:611403-615427 GCF_000327345.1 Myotis davidii | reverse complement strand
TGAATATGAGGTTATTTAAAGATTTAGTATCTGATTATATTTGAAAATACTTCATATATATGAAATATAATTAACTGAAATGATTCTAAATATCTATAGAGAATATAAACATGACAATATATATCAATAATAAAAATACAGCACATTCAATATGCTAGTACAGGGCCTAACCTTATGCTTTTAATTTTGATCCTTGGGAGCTCTGTACTATACAGAGTCTAGACACAAATGTATGCCCTTGTCTAATTTGTTATCTCTATAGAATGAGAGGCTTCAATATTGCAATATCTGTAAGACTATGCTTGGATATGCTAATGTTCTCCTGCTGGTACTTCTGGATGTCAGTAGCATAACACAAATATTCACTTCTTTCTTATGGTGAGTTTCTCCTCTTGGAACCATTTCTAATTATTATTACCTTAAATAATTATTTAACTTTAGAATTATTTTAGAGTTACAGAAAAAAAATTTTAAACAGTTCAGATGTTCAATATAACCCTGCAGCAGTCTGAACAATGGTCTGCAAAAAGATCACCCTAACTTCTGGAATCTTCTAAGGTTACCTTATATGGCCTAAAAGGGCTGTGCTGATGTGATTCAGTCTGGGATTATCTGTGTGTACCATAATGACACTCGTATGTTACTTATAATAGGGCAACATGAAAATTGACCACAAATAAATGATAAAAGGGGAGTAGGCAATCTGACCTTGGAAGCAGGTCATGTGACCACAAACCATGGAATGCCAAAAGCCACCAGAAGATGCACAGCTCTTCCAACCAACTGATTGTTGTTCAGGGAAACTGATTTTAGACTTCTGGATGGAGAGGAGGATGGGGCCTGGGTGGAGCGGGTCAAATAAAGGGGGGTAATTGCTGAACCCTCTGGTCTACAGCCTGAGGAACAAGGAGGTCAAGAGTGCACTCAAGAAGGTTGTTTCAAAGGCAGAATTTATTTTCTTTAGGATTATGATTTCAACATTGTGCGATGTTCAATAACCTAGTTTCATTAAGGCCACAGTAAGATTAAGGTCCCAAAGTAATATCCTTACCTAGTCAAAAGTCTCTTCTTCAAAAAAATGGAAACATGTCCAGAAATGTACCACCTGAACAAGGATGGCTAAGACGTCATGGGTCCTGCTTGTCAAAAACCTTATTAAGGATATTGGTTTATTCACTTATTCTACATGCATTTTTTTCTACCACATCAATGCAAATACACCTAAAATAGGGCTGCAAAGGAGACTATGAACAAAGTGCATGCATGCACCCCAGAAGGATACCTCACCTTGCAGTAGAAATCAACAACATTTTGTGTCTGGAAATGCTTTGTAATTTTTATCGCTGATATTTCATGTCTACTTTTGTTGATTTAAATGATCTTTTGTCACTGCCCCATTCTGTTACTCTACTTCCTTCACACTGATTTTCTTCCTATTTTTCACAGTCTGACAACTAAAACATGTTCCTTCCCCATGTCATTTGTACTTGCTCTTTCCTGTGTGGAGTGTTTTCTTACTCCATTAAGGCTGGTGTTTAAATGTTACTCTGTTATTAATTTTTTTCCTGACCACCTTTATAAAATAGTCATTCTTTATTTCCATGTACAATGTCCTTTCACTCTGTGTTATTTTTCATAGTCCCTATGAATCATTACCTATTAAAGAATTACTTGCTCATTTTATTATTTATCTTCCCAACTAGAATTTAGACTCTATGAAAATAATAGCTTTATTTGTTTTATTTATAACACAATCTACAGTACCTAAATGACTATTTCATAGTAAATTCTCAAAAAATTTTTGTTAAATGAATGACTAAAATAATTAAGTTTGAGTCCAACTGTATCAATATGTTGAATATTTAAACTATTTATGATTATACTACACTTGATCTTAGCCAAAAGGCTGAGAAGCAATCTCTATTTATGATTATAGGGTATCACCCCCATATCATTAATTTTCTAGGTAGATGTATAGTGCATTTCAAGAAGCACAGCTAATAGGCTGCTTTGTTGAAATAGTTTTCTGTACATAGAGAATATAAACATGACAATATATATCAATAATCAAAATACAGCACATTGAATATGCTAGTACAGGGCCTAAACTTATGCTTTTAATTTTGATCCCCAGGGTGCTCTGTACTATACAACACAATACTATTTTCTAAATTTCAGATTTTATTTAGATTTCATTAGTTTTCTCACTGATAACATTTTTTCTTCTTGCATTAATGGCTGTGTCTCTTTAATCTCTTCTGGTCTGTGAAAAGCTCTCTGTCTTTTCCTGCTTTTATGAGTTTGACAGTGTTGAGAATACTAGTCAGGTATTTCACAGAATGTCTTTCAATTGTGATTTTCTGACATTTGCTCATGCTGAGACTGGGGTTAGTTATAGTTTTCAGAGACTCACATGAAGTGTTTTTCTCTTCACATCATATCAGCAAGGTTTGTCTCTTTTTTCCTCAATCATTTATGTACTCAGTCTTTTATTTATATTAGTGTGTTCTCATTCATTTTATATTGTGGAAAATAACCAATTCTAGATTATTTAGTTTTTGCTCAAATTGTTCCACATTCGCCATTTGTAGCTCTTTCAGATTGTTCCTAAGTCCCTTTGACAAAGCTTCACCCTTTTGTTTGTGTGAACACTCCCTTACTTTCTGTTACTACAAAATTCTCTAGGCTTATCTTATATTTTTCCTACCCCTAACATAAAAATATACTATTTCTACAAAAAAACTCCTTTTCTTTTTAAAGACTGGCATTTAAAAGCCCAGGTTTGAATCCTGATTATGCTCATTGATACTGAAGTTTTATTTCTAAACTCTCTAACCCACAGAAGTAGGAGGTATCTATCTATGTAGTCTGTATAAATTTGTAATTTATGGTTACTCTCCATCTATCCACCATACCTATAGTAAGTTAAACATAAGTGTATACTGATGTCCCTGACTCTAATCCAGCAATTTTCAACTGGCATGCTGTAAAAAATTTTAAAACATGCAATACCTGACTATTTAGTCAGAGGCACTAACCTCTTTTCCCTTAGATTGTCAAAAAAAAAAAAAATGACAACAGGCAACACAACAATAGCTATCCAGTGTGAATTAATCAAAATTATACCTATTTTTTGTTAGATTGCTAAAAAATATATTTTTTTGGTGTGTCACAGAATTTTAGTAATTAACTTATGTGTGCCATGAAATGAAAAAGGTTGAAAATTGCTTCTCTAATCTATTTCATTCCAACTTTCCCACTTTCTTTCTTTTCTTTCTGGCTTCAATATTGCAATATCTGTAAGACTATGCTTGGATATGCTAATGTTCTCCTGCTGGTACTTCTGGATGTCAGTAGCATAACACAAATATTCACTTCTTTCCACCCTCCCATCTTCCCTCTGAAGTCTGTTAAAAGTTTCTATGTCTCTGTATCTATTTTTTGTCTGTAACTTGCTTCTCTGAAAGTGAGAAACTTGGTTCTCATCAAGTGCCATTCATTAATGTACAGCGGGGCCTTGTCTTACAAGTTTAATTCGTTCCGAGACCGAGCTCGTTAAAGAGCTCGCTAAGGAGCTCCTTAGACGGTATCTCAAAAAACTCTTTAGTCGGGACACTCATAAGTCAAGGCCCCATTGTATTGGTGTGACTCATTCACAAGTAAATCAGTTCCATAATTGTTAATCTATACCCCCATGAGAATCAACTTTAGTTACTAAAATACAATATTCTTTATGGTTTGTTTTATTTTTAGCCTTACTAAACATATTGTTTTCCAACATTATTTAGGTCAGCTAATTTTTTCCCCATCTCCTTTCAGTGAGGTTAACTCAAACCTTTGTAATACTAGTATATCTATAATTCATTTCTGTATGTTATAAACTGTTCCATTTATGTATGGGTCTATATGTTCCCAGTGCTATCCTGTCTTCATTACTCTATGTTATAGTAAGTCATGAAATGAAATAACTTTAATGCCCATACTTTGTTCTTTTTTATAATTATTTTAGCTTAATTTCTAGTTT
>NW_006296619.1:605700-609579 GCF_000327345.1 Myotis davidii | reverse complement strand
CACGCATAAGTCAAGGCCCCATTGTATTGGTGTGACTCATTCACAAGTAAATCAGTTCCATAATTGTTAATCTATACCCCCATGAGAATCAACTTTAGTTACTAAAATACAATATTCTTTATGGTTTGTTTTATTTTTAGCCTTACTAAACATATTGTTTTCCAACATTATTTAGGTCAGCTAATTTTTTCCCCATCTCCTTTCAGTGAGGTTAACTCAAACCTTTGTAATACTAGTATATCTATAATTCATTTCTGTATGTTATAAACTGTTCCATTTATGTATGGGTCTATATGTTCCCAGTGCTATCCTGTCTTCATTACTCTATGTTATAGTAAGTCATGAAATGAAATAACTTTAATGCCCATACTTTGTTCTTTTTTATAATTATTTTTGCTTACTTACTAGTTTTGGCATTACTTATAAATTTATAATCAGCATGTCAATGCTTATTCCCAAAAAAGCCTTACTTGGGTTTTAATTGTTATCACATGGAGTCTGCAGAGCAGTCAACTTTGTCTCCCAATACATGAATATGGTATATACTTACACGTATTTATTTAAAAATTCATTCATAAGTATTCTATATTTTTTATGACTTTTAAGACAAATATCTTAAATATGGTCAAAGCAGTAAACAGAATATTGGACCAAAAAATAAAGGAAATCAGACAAATTAGCTATCGAAAAATAGAGAATATTAATAGAGAGACAAAATGTATAAGAATTAACTAGATCAAATTCTGGAGCAATAACCAAGAAGAGATGAGGTAGAGGTATCAGAAAGGCCCAGATTGCCTGATTTTAAAATATTAGTATCTTTTTTACTTTTCAAAGAAGTTTGATATTCATTGTCATGTCAGGACAGGAGAGCAACATATGAAGTAGATGCAGAGGGTGTTATTTTTTTCTTATGAATTAAGAAAATCAAGGCTGTAAAAAAGAAGGAAATTTTACCTTTTCCAATCTGAAAAGTATTGTGCTAAGGGAAATAAGCTAGTCAGAGAAAGAAACATACCATATGATTTTACTTATATGTGGAAACTAATGAACAAAACAAACAAACAAACAAACAAAAAGAAGTAAAAAATATTGATTAATGGGGGGGATGAGGACACATTTGTAATACCTTAACTAATTATAAAAAAAAAATATTGGGACATGGTAGGTCTATTCACAGCTAGTTGTCAATAAAACTAAGACTGGAATCGATCTTTTGTTTTGTAGTGCAATACTATCCCTACGCCGATAATTCTGAATTCGTTTATCAAAACCACACATTTGTGTTTCTTTATGTCCAGGAATATAAAGAAGATATTTTGGATAACGCATTAACTACTTATGTATCAGAAGAATACAAAAATTAACTATTTTCAAAAACAAGTGTAATCAGACGCAGATGATTGTTTGGACCCAATATAAAAATTCAAAGATGCAAGAAACGTCATGCTCTCTAGGATGTTTTGGTTTCTTCTGAAAAACTTCAAGATCATTTAATAACACTTAATCAATATTTGATTATAACACATCGCTATTTGAATAATTATTTGTAGATCTTGCTCTCTCTAACCACATAATAATTAAGGACTCAGGTTATTTACTTTTTGATGATGGTAACATATATTGCCTGGTACATAAGTGGGATTCAACACACTTAGTTTATGTGAGTGAATTATATTAAAGTGATTCAGGCTGTGCCTTAAGAATTAGAGGTAAGCAAGCATTTTCAGTTGTGAACAAATAAATATTTTTAATTATAAAGTGATAAATTGTTCTAAAGTTCAGCACATATGTAGAGACAGCTAGAGGAGAAAGAGGAGGAGGGGAACCAATGCTGAATAATTTCCTTATATTAGGCACACATTAGAATGTTTTCATTGTGTTTAAAATTAATCTTTATAGCTTTGTGAAGTGAGTATATTGGAATTATATGAACTGAGATTTTACATATCATGAAACAGATTCTAGGAGCAGCAGTACTCTTCTCAAGGCCACATCCCTCTAAGTTGCTGATCAGTTATACTTATCTATACATCTGAGGCTCAATCAGATTGTACCACCTGAAAGATGAGAAAACTGGGCATTTTTGTTCTTTTTTAATTTTCACACTTAAGGATAGGTGCTTCTAGTTAAATTAAATGGCCCACACAAAGGCTATGTATATTCTTACAGTAAAATAAGTCTTCAACCTAAGAGTTGCAGGTTCTTTTATTTTTCCATAGCAAGCATTGGCCTTTATATGAACAATGAGCACCAATGGGATATGGGTAGAGCACCATCAGCATTAGCTACAGGATGGTAATTTGGAAGAGAAAAGAAAAGCATCTGCCTACAATTCTGAACCAAACTTTTAAATAGACTCATCAGAATTAAGGCAGAATTTAATTTCCATTTCTCTGACACGTGTCATATTTGTCAGTTCTTTGCAAACACAGAAAGAAAAAATCATGGATATTATTTATCAATTTTTTATTTTGTTTTGTTTGAGTTCTATATTAAAGGGTTTTTGTTGTTGTTGTTGTTGACATTATTACAGATATCTCCCATCCTCCCCCTTTACCCACCTCCAACTGAGCCCTCACCCCACCCCCACCTCTGGCCATCACCATACCATTTCTTAAAATTTCTAGTAGCAAACATTTAGTTATAACATCTAAAAGAATGGGAAGAAGAAAAGACATAATAAAAATGTTTCAGATAAAAAACAAAATTAATTTTTAGAAATATATTTTGAATATTGCCCTAACTGGTTTGGCTCAGTGCTTAGAGCATCAGTCCACAAATTGAAGGTTCATGGGTTCCATTCTGGTCAAGGGTGCATACCTTGGTTTCAGGCTCAATCCCCGACCTCAGTTTGGGTGTGTGTGGGAGACAACCAATCGATGTGTCTCTCTCACATCAATGTTGTTCTCTGTTTCTCCCTCTCCCTTCCACTCTTGCTAAAAATCAATGGAAGAAATGTCCTCTGGTGAGGATTAACAAAACAAAACAAAACAAAACAAAAGAAACCCTCTTGCACTGCTGATGGAAATGCAGACTGTTGCAGCCACTGTGGAAAACACTGGAGTTACTTCAAAAGTTAAAAATGGAACTCCCATTTGACCCAGTAATCCCACTTCTAGGACTATATCCCAAGAAATCAGGAACACCAATGCACCCCTATGTTCATAGCAGCACAATTTACAATAGCTAAGATTTGGAAACAGCCTAAGTGCCCATCAGAAGTCCACTTTTGAAAACTGTCTATGTCTTTCGCAATTTTTTGATTGGATTATCTCCCTTTTGTTAAGTTGTATCAGTTCCCTATACATTTTGGAGATTAAACCCTTATCGCATGTAACATTGGCAAATATGTTCTCCCATGCAGTGGGATCTCCTGTTGTTTTGTTGATGAAGATAAATATCATATGATCTCACTCATTTGTGGAATATAATGAACAACATAAACTGATGAACAAAAATAGATCTGGAGACAGAGAAACACCAATGGAATGTCAAATCTCAGAGGGAAGGCAGGGGGAAGGGGATGGGGGGGTAGAGAGGTAATAAGAGATCAACTAAAGGACTTGTATGCATTCACATTAGCATAACCAATGGACACAGACACTGAGGTGGGGGGGCATGTCCTGGGGTGTGGGAGTGGCCAGGGAAGGGGTCAATTGGAGAAAAAAGAGACATATATAATATTTTAAACAATAAAAAAATTACAATAGAGCCCAGCCTGTGTAACTCAGTGATTGAGAATTGGTCTATGAACCAGGAGGTCACAGTTCGATTCCCGGTCAAGGCGCATGCCCTGGTTTCGGGATCCATCCCTAGCTGGGGGTGTGCAGGAGGCAGCCAATCAATGATTCTCTCTCATCACTGATGTTCTGATCC
>NW_006296619.1:600770-605164 GCF_000327345.1 Myotis davidii | reverse complement strand
ATATAATTCACATGAAAAGAATTTTAATCAGCAAAGAGCAGGGTAATATTAATGAAATCCCATGCTGCCTTCCTTAAGAGAACAACAAAAATCTATAATACATGATACTCTGATTGAGTAGTTGGTAGATACTTTTGTTTATGATGTGTTGACTTGTCACTGAAGAGACAGCTAACCAAACTGGGTAAAATGACACTTCTTTAGACTCCAGAAGAACCATCATAAAGCTACCAAGATCCTTACTCTATTTCACAATCATTTCCTCACAATCTCACCCTTTTATTACTTGCTCATCTAGAATATCTGACAATGCAGTGATTAAGTCATAGTCATTGAGGTCAATTAGACATAGGTTTGCATCTTTACTACTTCATACTAGGTGAAGAATTTTAAAAAGGTAGATAACCTCTAGAATCATCCATTTCATTGACTGTAAATTAGACTGTGCGTGTGTGTGTGTGTGTGTGTGTGTGTATAACCTAATTCCTTCCCTTCTTCCTCTGCTATTTACCATCTATCTATCAATCATCATTATTAGTATCATCTAGTATCTATATATTTATCTCTCCATTTATGAGACAAACTACACATAATGAGTAATTTTAAATTGTTACTAACTTCAGGAGATATACTAATATCAATTGATATATTGTGACATTTTAATATTTTATAATATTATGTGGGTGAGGTGTTGAGAAATATGAATAAAAAAATAATGTGTTTAGGGGCCAGGAGAAAGGTGGTAGAGAAGAGTGATTACCAAGAATGGATATCTTTCAAAAGGCTTTACCTAAAAATACAAAGATTTTTGCTTTCTCATGAATAGATCTTCAGATTAGTATCAACTCTCAGACCACAAATTTTCACTCCTCAATACTTCAGTATCTGCAGTCCAGCTAAGTGTTGATATGAATGACTGTAAGAATGAGTGTAAGAAGGGAAATCCTTCAATACAATCTAAATGTGGATATAAAAAATATTAAGAAAAAGAGGACCTTGAGAACATTACGTGAAGTGAAATAAGTCAAACAGAGAAAGCTAAGAACTATATGATTTAACTCATATGTGGAATATAAAACTGAAACTTATGTACACAAACAGCAGTGTGGTGGTTCCCAGAGGGAGGGGTGTGGGAGAAGAAGTGGTTCCTAATATAAGGTGACAGGAGAAGATTTGACTTTGGGTGGTGGGCACATGGTCCTACATACAGATTTTGTAAATTAGTAATCCACATGTTTATGTAGACTAATATCACCCCAATAAAATTTAAAATAATGGTAATAAAAAAAGAGGACTTGAAGATTCCTATGCTGTCATTCAAAATGACAACAGAGTTAAAAATACATGGGTGGGGGACACAATACCTGAGTGAGGTATTGAAAAGGCAATTCAAAGATTAGGGCTACCACACTTCCAACCCACTCATCTGCATCTGTCACCTAACTGACCTAAACCAGCATAAGGACCATGGTTCTATACTAATAATATTATACCCAATACTCATCAGGATTGTGCTTAACACCCACATTGTGCTGTTTTCACGCATCATTTCTTTCAACTCTTACAATAATTCCTTGAGGTAAGTCTCAACACCACCTTCATTTTGCTGGTGGTTAAAATTAGTGAAATTAAGTGACAAAAAGAAACTTCTGAGATGTTCTAAATTAAATTGCAGTGTCCAGAGATGAGACTAATAACATGTTAGTCTGTTCATGGCTGCTGGCCCAGTGACAAACAACTGCTCACAATCCTTCCATTGACTTTGAAATTTCAGATGAATTTCTGAAGATTATTTTAGTTAAGCACCAGCTAACTCCAGGAGCCTCTGCTTGTTGTTCACATGGGGAATTTCTGGCTGCTGCCTCCAACCAATCCACAGGAGCGGACATTTTTTATGCAGACCTGTGCCTATCCCAGAGCTGGCCTCACCTCACCTTCTTCAACCCCTTTGCCTATAGATAATGTAAATCCTGTCAGACTCTCTCTTTCCCCCCAACCCTTACTTGATGTATAAAAACACATACACACATACAAAACTCTGGGACAATGGACACACTGTCTTTTGTATATTGCCATACTACTGAGGGCTTACACTCCATGCCCCAAGACCAGTCTTTGTTTGGCTAGTATTTTGACTCAGTAAAAGCTTACTCACAAAAAGACTGTAAGCCATGAAAGTTAAAGATTTTTTAACATAAGGCAAATGTTTTTCAGGTTGTAAATGGTAGGGCTGATATATAAATACATACACATATTTTTCTCAGAGCCAAAGCTTTTACACATAATGCTATACCTTCTCTTTGGAATTGGCTTTGTTGGTCATGCATGCCTCTAATGCTGAATTTAGTCCACTATATCTACTATTTATTTGTGTACTACTCGACTATGCTACTCTATGAATTAAGTTAGTTACAATAGAAACATCTAAATAAATTGAATGAAATTAAATTTAATTCAATTTCACTAATAGCATTTAAGTTGGGAACCACTCTGATTGAGTCTAAAGCTTGGCTTGGTCCATTAATCCTGTGTAATCTTGAATAAAGTACTCAATCTCTTTGTTGCCAAGTTATTAAATATATAAATGGAAAAAAATAACTAATCAATCTGATTAATCAATGAGAGGATTAAATGAATATATACACAATGTACCTGGCATGTGAGCACTACAGTGTAAGTATAAGCATTAGAAAACTCAAAAAATCTGATTTATGAGACAAATTCATTCTAGGAATGTGAACTTGGACAATTCACTTTATTCATATACAAAATCCAGATGTTGTGAAATTGATCTGAAAAGACCTTTCTTCCCCTTATCTACTCTTTAGATAAGCTATTGCTAAATTGTATTGTCATGCTCATGCTTTAGAAATGGAGAATATTGAAAAACAAATTATTTATTTAATAAAATAATGCTTCTACATTTCAGTTCTATGCAACCATTTTGTTTTGTTTTGTTTTTTGCTGATCAATGTGTTCCTTTACTTCTCTTTGCTATAGAGCATCTCATGAACTCCCAAATCACATCCATGGAGAACAATACAGAGGTGAGAGAATTCATCCTGCTAGGACTAACCAATGCCCCAGAACTGCAGGTCCCCCTCTTTATAATGTTCACCCTCATCTACCTCAACACTGTGATTGGAAACCTGGGGATAATCATGTTGATCCTTCTGGACTCTCGTCTCCACACTCCTATGTACTTTTTCCTCTGTAACCTGTCTCTGGTGGATTTGTGTTACTCCTCAACAATAACTCCAAAGGTGATGGCTGGATTTCTAACAGGAGACAAAGTCATCTCCTACAATGCCTGTGCTACTCAGATGTTCTTTTTTATAGTCTTTGCCACTGTGGAAAATTACCTCTTGGCCTCAATGGCCTATGATCGCTACGCAGCAGTGTGTAAACCCCTACATTACACCACCACCATGACAACAGTTGTGTGTGCTTGTATGGCCACAGGCTGCTATATCCTTGGCTTTCTGAATGCTTCTATTAATGTTGGAGACACATTCTGTCTCTCTTTTTGCTTGTCCAATGTGATCCATCACTTTTTTTGTGATGTTCCAGCAGTCATGATTCTGACTTGCTCTGGTAAACATATCGGTGAACTGATTCTTATTCTTATTTCAAGTTTTAATGTCTTTCTTGCACTTTTTGTTATCTCGATTTCTTATCTCTTTATATTTATTACTATTTCAAAGATGCACTCAAGACAGAGATATCAGAAGGCTTTGTCTACCTGTGCTTCTCACCTTATTACAGTTTCCATATTTTATGGGACTGTCATCTTTATGTACTTACAGCCAAGTTCTAGTCATTCCATGGACACAGGCAGAATTGCATCTGTGTTCTATTCTATGGTCATCCCCATGCTGAACCCTCTGGTCTACAGCCTGAGGAACAAAGAGGTCAAGAGTGCATTCAAGAAGGTGATTGAGAAGGCAAAATTGTCTGCTTCATAATAATGCATAGAATCTACAAAGTTATTTCATCCTTCTTAGATCTTCTCCATGCAATAACTCAAATGTTAATGACCATTTGGGATATTAGAACAAAAGGTTTGTCTGGTGTTATTTATTTCTTTAGTTAAGAAATAGTCCCAATCATTTAAAATGCATCAAAAATAATAATGGTTTTAAATGAAGTTTATTGTGTATGTTTTAATTGGCACATTTTATCCAGAGCTAAATAATTATAACAACTTAATAAATTAATGCTTCAGTCATTACTGAGTGATTTGGGAAGAAAAAGCATATGCATAAATAGCCATATTCAAATAAAAGCAATAAAGAAGGTGAAGGGATTATCTAACAAACATATATGCATACCCCATGGACACGGACAGTAGTTGGTGAAGGCCAAGGGAAAGAAAGACAGGGTGGATGAAGATG
>NW_006296619.1:589953-600379 GCF_000327345.1 Myotis davidii | reverse complement strand
TCACCCTCTGGACATGGACCATAGTGTGGTGAAGGCCAAGGGATGGAGAAATGGGGGGTGGGTGGAGGTGGGCAAAGTGGGGCAGAATGAAGATATCTGCAATAATGTCAACATTAAAAATTTTTAATAAAAAAGGGAGAGATGGTTAAATCATTTTTACCTTAACTTTTTGAATACCAATTCTTTACTTTTTAAAAATTGCACCGGCATTAATAATAATTTCATTTCTTGAAATGGTTAATGCCATTCATTCATACTTTGTTAAACTCTATCATGCCTTATCACTTTCCTACCATTCATCCTCCTTCATTCACCCTGGTTTCTAGCAATATTGGGCAGCTCCAACCTTGCCCTTATTTCAGCTTCTTTGTATTTGCTATTTCCTCTACATAGAATATTCCCACACTAACTTCAGATAGCTGCTTAAATGTTACCTATTCAGGGAGGTTGTATAGACCTGTCATGAACTAATTTATAAAACAGTCACTCCCATATCATGGATTTTATTTTTCCCTAAGCCTGCTCTATTCTTCATCGTTATCATCAACATTCAGCTCTAGAATTCATTTATTCACTTGTTCATCTATTTCCCTCAACTTGAGTAGAGGTCCCTTTGAGTATTAGCTTAATCTGGTTTTTTATTAGAAATAAATCTTTGAGCCTCGATATAAAAATAATTTTAATGAGCATTGAAAGAACTCCAGAAATTCTAAACTATATGGATAGAAGCTGCAAAAACTCTATATGCTTCAAGGGGAAATACCACCAATATTCACTTGATAATGACCCCAACTTCTTGCATAAAATTAGTAGTCTCAATAAACTTTCCACCCCAATACTGAACAGCTCTTCCTCTTTTGAAATTCTCCAAACTATTTACCTGCCCACTTGCAGCCAACCAATTATTGACAAAGGTGCCGGAGACCAGTTAGAACATCTCTTTCACTTTCAAAAAACTTATCTTAATAAAACTCTTGCCAATCATACAATGACTTGGTATTTATTCATGTTACTCAATAAACTTACTCTCTTTTCTAACACTCTTGAACTCCACTGAAATGAAAGGGACTAAAGATAGTTTCCTTTGTCACAAGTTACTGAACAACAATCTGTTAATTTTGTGTGGGACATGGTTTTGTGTTTGGTATGTTTTAAAAGTGATCATGAAGAATAATGAATCAGAAAACAAAGTATTCAAGTGGTTGGAACAAAGGTCCAAGGAGAACAGTAGAAAATTGAGTTATACCCAGAGAAAGTAAGTCTCATAGAGAAATATCTCCCATGGTCAGGTTTGATGGGCCTTTCTAATGTCAATTCAGCAAGATTTCTAAACTGGCTAGTGTGTATTTTCTGTTATGAATGAGAAGTTTATTTTTTGTATTCATCTTTACACTGGTCCAACATTATTTATTTACTGGGTGTGCATGTAGAATGAACTAAGTTTTCTTTTTAGTTCATGAGTTGCTAGACATAAAGAGCCATATCTTGACTAGATGGAGAGGATAGTTTAACCTATTCAATAGCCTGGATGGGAAACTTCTGTAATGATTAATGTAATTTTGGGTTGTCTCCCTAATGGAGTTGACTAATATGACCTCCGTATGGAGGAAATGTAAAACAGATATTTGCCCATCAAAGCAGTACAATAGAAAAGACAGGTTAATTGTTTTCCAAACTATTTCCTTTTCACACCTGAACACATAGCTAGGTTCAATTTCTCACCCTTTGTGAAGTTCATTGAGACCATGTGATTGTGTTCTTGTTAATTAAATGTGTGTAATTCATGTGCTTTCAGTGTTCTCGTGAAATGTTCCAGGTGATCTTCAACTCACTCTTATTCTGTATCATCATTTGGCCAGAGAGGATTCAGAGCACAAAAATAGCAAAACCTCTAAATAGAAAAAGCCTCAGTCCTGAGTCACCCATAGAATAACTAATAAACAACCTATGTGACCTTGGCATTAAAATATTGGAATTTGCTTGTATGACATCTAGTATTATTTGCACTAACTAATAAGAAAGTTTTTCATAAGTCCATCTATATGTTGTTGGGAGTAAGTCAGTAGTGAGAGACTATGTAATGAGAAAAACTGTCACACTATTCTAACACAACTTAATACCACAATGGTTTATTTGTGAATCCTCAACCAACCTCCAAATCATAACTGAAATGGCTGGCGCAAATAAAATTAGCACAGATCTTGGAGACAGAAAATATTTCAACATGAATTCCATTCCAAGTTCTAAAAATACAGCTTTTTGATACAGAGCAAGTTAATTAAATGTTCTGAGCTTCAGTGAGGGAAAATAATGCCTACCTCACAAAATTATATACTGATGAAGCCAAAACATAGCACAATGCTTAAACAGAATAGATGCTCAAAAATTTAATTTCCTTTTCTTTCCATTTCATTCCCTATCTTTTTTCATTTCTTTCTCTATATTGTCACTTTTATCTACATAACTATTAAAAATTTTATTAATCATATTGGTTTATTAAACATATAGTTACTGTACTACTGAATAGGGAATAGTTTAAGATCACTGACATCATCTCATTTAGGTCTGTATTCTCAGAATTTAGTCAAATGTTGATTACATAGAAAAACTCATGAGAGTCTAATGAAATGGTGATTCAGTTAATGAACAAACTTACACTGGCCAAATTCCTCAATATTGACTCTATCAATCATTCCTTCATATTTTGGTCAAAATGTATAATTGTGTATCTATATTTGCATGTGTTTATTTTTTTAGTTTGTGTTCCCGGGAAAAATAAAAGTTCTATGAATACAAATTCTGACTTGTACTCTAATAAAAACTCATGTCTAGAAAAAAGTTTGAGCTCAGTAAAAGATTTGGATGAATGAATAAATGATAATTGAAAGTAAAGCAAAAGACTCTTCATTTGTTTGTAAAAAACAAACAAACACAAAAACACACACAAAAAAACAGAGCACAGACAACAAAACCTGTTAGGTCATTCTACAGTGACAAATTAAACCAAAACTTCAGCTTTTAATACTGCAAAGATTTTGTATTACTTTGCCATGGCTTCTATAATAGAATACCATGCACTTGAGAGTTTAAAATAACATGAATTTATTTCTCACAGTTCTGGAAGCCAGATGTCAGAAATTAAAGGAATGAATGGAACCATTCCCTTAGTTCTAAAAATACAGAAAATAATCTCCTCAAACATCCCAAGACCAGGTCTGTAGTGGTAAGACAAATGGCTATATTTTGCTTTTTTAATTTTCTGTAGAGATTTCTAGGCTTTTAAGAAAGAAGTAGGTGTGAGAAAGCTTGCATGAGGTCCTAACATCACCTAAACCAGAGATTCTAGTGAGTTTTAATTTTTGTGGCCTAAATTGGCTGTAGCACTGCTGATTTGATGAGTGGAGGCTCTTCCCTCTAAGTTTCCCTCTCCCCTCCCATGTCCTCTCAGCTAAAAAAAACAAACATACAAACATTATCCTCGGATATCTCCAGTCAGGTTAGGAGGACCAATCTGGAATTGGGAGCCTCCTGAGATATCCACTTGTATGACACTAAATGCTTCCCCTGAGATTTGTTGTGTGATAGGTCATCTCTGCCTTGATATTTGCAAGAGCACACTCCTGAGTTATGTTCCACTACATAGAGCTCCACAGGTGGGGAAGGAGTGTTCCTGAGTGCAGACTTCTGTTCTATAATCTGGTCATGAAGGTTTTTCATACGCCCTCCTTTGTACCTTCATTTGTCCGTTCCTACAACAAAGGTAAATATGAAGAAAACATACAATCATAGCCAATTAGAATGGAAAGGGCTCTAAAAGAGCCAACAGTTTTTATTTTGCAAATAAGGAAAATAAATCCCAGAAAGGTTAAATGGCTAGACCATAGACACCCTGTTAGCTAGTCATCTTGTTGCTCTTAATATGCTGTTCTTTCCACTCTACATGCTGCTTTATAGCATCCAGATCTCCATCCTCATTACCATCAGATGTCTTATATAAATGACTGGGGTGGTGGTTAGACTCCAGAGGGATATTCCACCTCCTAATTTTTTAAAAAATTTAGAATGTGCCATAGTTGAAGTAGTGCAAATACCATCTCTCTTTCTGAATGTCAGAGGTCATAAAACTTTCAACATCTATTTTGGGATCTCAAATGTTTAGGAACAAGCCATTTTCTTTAGGAACATCAAAATTTGAATAGTCAATATTGTTGGCTAAGTCTCTTGCAGTAACCAAGAAGAGATGAGATAGACTATGAAAGTGATGGCCTAGATTACCTGATTTTTAAAATGCTAGTATCTTTTTAAAAATTATTACATCAAATTAAAAAGCTTCTACACAGCAAAGAAAATCATCAACAAAATAAAAAGGGAACCCACTGTATGGGAAAACATAGTTGTCAATGACACATCAGATAAGGAGTTAATTTCCAAATTATGTAAAATGTTAGTATCTTTTATGCTTGTCAACGAATTTTCATATTCATTTTCACATCAGAGCAAGATAGCAGTCAATGAAGGATATAGAGGAGCTTATGAATTCATTTAATTAACTTCTTGTGAACTAACTTCCGACCAAGTGGCAGACCTACATCTAGCTGATTATCAATAAAACTAGAATTAAAATTGGCCTTGTGTTTATAGTACAATCCTGCCCATAGGATTGATACTTTCTGGGTCAAAAGGAGTTGTTTTGTGTCCTTTTGCACCTACAAATAGTATAGATAATAAATTTACTTAATGCATTGGCTATTCTTGGTTCATCAGTAGAATACAGAAATTAACTTTTCCAAAAAGAAATTAAATTAGATTCAAATGTTTATGCATTTGGACCAACTCTGGCAACTCTAGCAAGCACAGACATGTCAGAATTGTTAAACCAGTCTCAGGGGAGGTAACCTCATTGTCAGTAGGGTGTCCTGGAATATTCTGGTTACTTTTATGATCATTTTGTAATATTTATACACACTTTTATTGTAGCACATCTCTTTGGGGGGGTTAACTTATATATCTACTCCCTTAAAAAGTCAGGAATCACGTAACACCAGCTCCTGGTATAGAGCTGGTGTATGTGCAAAATTAGTGAGTAGGAGAATGAGAAGAAGAGAGAACTAGCATTCCATGTGCCAGGCACTGTGTTAGGAAGGGTGCACATGTCATTTAATTTCATGTTTTCAGCTCTGTATAATAATAATACATTGGGTATTACATAAACTGGGTATTTCATAGACAATAAAACAGATTCACAGAGTGTAAGTAATATTTCCAAGGCAGCATTCCATCTAAATTGCTCTTGAGTGAATGACACATCTGTACAATTGGGAAAAAGTATATTCTTATATTATACTTGTAAACAGTCATCTTGAGCTCTTCTAAATGATTGTAATATACCTATAATCTGACACATTTTTTTCTCTCTTTCAGGGCTCAATTCCACCTCTCTTGTTTCTACCAATTACTTTTTCACATTAAACCCTAATTGAAATTTTTGACTGTGCCATGTATTTTACTAATTATTAATACCTATCTGCTTATAATTGCCTGTTTACACAATTGTGTTTACCACTCGTGCTTTTATCCATGATGTTTCTTCTGCCTTGTCTAATAGCGGCAGCAGCAGTAGTAGCCCCAGTGAACTAGATATAAAAGTGTAGGTGTCCCTAAAGCAGGGCTCCAAATTACTGTGTATCTTCAGCTATTATCAGCAAGCTTGTGAGATATCGCTCAGAAATGGGAAATGTGTTTGACAGGGCTTATCAGCATCATATACCAATGACTGACAAAATGTTTCTTATATTTTACTTTCTGTTCGTCAAGCTTCCTATGTATATCTTAGACAATGTGCTTGAAAGATATGGCAAGCGGTGAAAAAAAGTTCTGTGGTTTGATGTAATAGAGTATACCAGATAGCCAGTAAGCTGAAATGTGTGTCAGAGTCATAATATGGTAGCCCCAGTAACAGGGACATTCCAGTGTCCTTCCACACATCTTCTAGATGAACCACCTCACTCAACCCACCACAAACCACCATTTAGTTCCATTTCTTGCACACAGGCTCCTGACCTTGACAGGAATCTGACAAGAGATTCTGTTCAATTCTCATGATAATCATCAAGTAGCATTATCTTGTGTTCACTCATTTCATCATAGATGCTTCTCATGATGTTTTCCGAATGACTTTAATGGAGAACATTTCAGAGGTCACTGAGTTTATTCTTGTGGGGTTAACAGACACTCTAGAGATGCAGATCCCACTCTTCATAATCTTCTCTCTCATCTACCTTATCACTCTGGTTGGAAACCTGGGGATGATCATGTTGATTATGTTGGACTCTCAACTCCACACTCCCATGTACTTTTTTCTCAGTAACCTCTCCCTGGTTGACTGTGTTTATGCCTCAGCTGTCACTCCCAAGGTAATCATGGGGTTTCTCACTGGAGATAAGATCATATCATACAATGCATGTGCTTCCCAGATGTTTTTCTTTGCAGCTTTTGCCACCACTGAAAGTTTCCTCCTGGCCTCAATGGCCTTTGACCGCCATGTTGCAGTATGTAAACCCCTGCATTATACAACCACTATGACAAATACTGTGTGTGTCTTACTGGTCACGGGACCCTACATCTGTGGACTCTTGGAATCTTGCATCCATGTTGTCTTCACTTTCCACCTCTCCTTCTGTCATTCCAATATTGTTAATCACTTTTTCTGTGATATTCCTCCATTGCTGGCTCTCTCTTGTTCGGATATTAACACAAATGAGACTGTGCTCTTCACATTGGCGGCGTTCAATGTCTTTTTTACTCTCTTGGTTATCTTGAACTCTTACCTGTTCATTTTTATTGCTATCCTAAGGATGCACTCAACTGAGGGACAGAAAAAAGCCTTCTCTACCTGTGTGTCCCACCTAACAACTGTTTCCATTTTCTATGGGACAATCATGTTCATGTACTTACAGCCAAATTCTAGTCATTCCATGGACACAGACAAAATGGCATCCATATTCTACACCATGATCATCCCCATGCTGAACCCTCTGGTCTATAGCCTAAGAAACAAAGAGGTCAAGAGTGCATTCAAGAAAGTGATTGGAAAAGCAAAGTCTGCATTGGGCTTAGCCTACTAACTAGAAATGGCATGCAAACCACTAAAACTTCTAATAGATTTCTAGTATCTATAAATATTTTTTGAATTTATATTATTTCTTATTTTTTAAGAGAAGTAAGCCTTCATTTCCTTGTTTCACAAATAAAGTTGGATGAGATAGTATATTTTTTTCTTTAATTTTTCTGAGCAGTTTCCTCCAAGTGAGATTGATTCTATTCATAATTTGGGAATATGACTAGGTAGGAGAAATGTTAGATGCATTTTCCCAGAAATACAATATTACTTCTAATTTAAGATCAAGATTATAATCCTAGATATTATCAAATCCCATACTATATCACTCTATTAGTCCCAAGTGCTTTGTAGGTAAACCTCCTAAGTATATGACATCACAGTTATATTTTCAATTACTAAAATCCAAAAGAACTTCATGATTCTTTTTTTTTCTTGCAAAAAGCTTTATTAGTTTCATTTGGTTCAATGCATGGGAGAGGGCTCCAGGGTGGTTAAAAGAATGACTAGTAGTTTCAGGAAGAGGCTCAAGTAAAAGCCAGAGACATCAGAGGAATGCAGAGGGGCCTCTGAAAGGCCTCTGGGCTCCAAAGGCTCCTAGTCATGCTTGAGGGTGAGCCTTTCTAAGAGATACTCGCTCAGCCCAGCCTGGAGGCCCGCCAACCTGCAGATGTTAGTCAGGTGGTCACCCATCTTCTTGATCAGTTTCACTTCTTCACCCAGGAAGTAGTTTTCCAGGAAGACACAGAGATAAGGGTCTGCATGGGTAGAACCCAGGGCATGCAGCTCCAAAAGGGCCTGGTTCAGCTTCTGCTCCAAGGCCAGGGTGGCTTTCCTGGCGTCCTGAGTTTTGCCCACTCCTCTTGGGAAGGTTTCAGCATGTCCTGGAAGAGAATGCGGCCACCACGCTTGTTTTGCAACTTTAGGAGATGCTCAGCGCCCTCGCACTTCTCTGCCAACTCTCAAAAGAAGTGGCCTACACCCTCGAGAACCACATTGTCAAGGTCAAAATAGAAGCCCAGAGAGAGGTAGGTGTGGGAGGCCCGCAGATGCAGGTTGACCAGGTGGTTGACCGCAGCCTCCACCTGGGTGGAATAATTCTGATGAATTTGGGAACTCATGGTTGTTCAGCAATAAGGAGTTAAGGCAGAAAAAAAAAACCGGTGTGTTGGCTGGTTCTGGAGGTGTTTCTGAAGGTGGTGACTGGAGAAGATGCAGGAGAATGGTTGGAGCCTGGAAGAAGTGGCGTCCCTGGGTCTGTTCCATCCAAATGCTGTTGAAGCAAGAGACAGATCCGGGACCACCAAGGGCACTGCCTCCGTGATTCTTATTACATAGCATAGAAGCTTGGTTCTCCAACATTCATGCTCTTAAGAATTATGTTGAGACCGTCGACATGCAGAAACCTAAAATCTAATTTCAAATAATCTAATTTGGTATACCATGGTGGAGCCCAGAAATCTGTATAATTATCACTCATTAGCTGAGATAGCAAGAATGCCAGTGATGACTTTGGATGTTGAGGGATATAATATAAGCAAAATTTATTTGGTTTCTGAATTTCAGAGATTAAAAAACACAGTTCAGAAGGCAAAAATATATCCATACCTACGTCTTATAAAGTTCATATAAGAGAGTCTGGGTAAGGAAGACTGTCTAATGCTTAAACTTCCCCTGCATTCCGGATGGAGTTGGTGTGCAGACCACACTTTGAGAACTGTTATCCTAGAGCAGTGGTTCAAGGGCATTATTAAAAGACCAACAGCATCAGCATCACCTGGAATTTTTCATAAATGTGAATTATAGGAACTCTTCCACCCAGACCTATAGAATCAGAAACTCTAGGAGTACAGCCGAGATATTTGTATTTTAACAAGTCCTCCTGGTGATACTAAAACATTGAGAACCACCAGGCTCATGCAACCTAGGTACACTAGCCTAAAATTTTAGTTCAGCTAACAATTGTTTGACTCTATAACATACTGTAGTGGGCATATTTTTAAAATCTCTTTTATCAAGAACCACTAGTCTTTTTTAAATTATATATATATATAATTACATATGTGAAGGACAACTAGTCTTATCAAGGCATCTTTGTTACGAAAGCATTAGAAAGTCTGAAAGAGACATGAAAAAAATTGAAATAATATTGATCTATCATTTTTCTTGAAAGTTTTAAAATCTCCTTTAATGTTGATATTCTGAAGACTCTCCATTACTCACCACCTAACAACTATAGGAGCGCATTAGGTCACATAGGTTTTTGAGACCATCAAAAGTATATAAATGTATTGGACCCCTTAGGTTCTCTTTTATTGCCACTACTTACAACAAAGCCCATGTTATCTGGAAAGACTTGTCATTTCTGTTTTCTAGAAGTTTGTTCTAGAGGAGCTTCACCTAGATAAAGAAACTAAACTGGAAAATTCGTATGCTCAATGAACATTGACTTTTAGGAGGGTCAAATACCACACATCTCACTTTCAAGAGGATTTTATCTAGTTTTATGGTTCAAAATTTCTCTAGAGTGCTAACAATGAATTTTGGTCTATCATAAATACTACACATTCTGGGCTATTTTGTATAGATCACTGACCATAGGTAAATTTCACACTACCCAACAGGACAATTTGGTCCTTGTAATTGCTGGTGGACATAATTATGTCATGTTTAAAGAATTAGGGATATTGTAAAGTATCTAGTATTTTGAAGAAACTGTGGTTCTATTAATGTGCTTAATCTCTGTGCACTTGCTTCTTCATAAATGAGTCATCTAATATTGTTCCTAAATCAAAGGAATGCTCTCTCAATTGACCACTGTAATAAAAAAATAGTCAAGCCCTAACCGGTTTGGCTCAGTGGGTAGAGCGTCGGCCTGCGAACTGGAGGGTTCCAGGTTTGATTTGGGTCAAGGGCATGTACCTTGGTTGCAGGCACAGCCACAGTAGGGGGCGTGCAGGAGGCAGCTGATTGATGTTTCTCTCTTATCGATATTTCTAACTCTCAATCCCTCTCCCTTCCTCTCAGTAAAATCAATAAAATATATTTAAATAAATAAATAGTCAAGTTAATGTGCTGTTGTTGTTGTTATATAATATATATGTAGACTAATACATAAAAACCTCTGATAATCCTTAGATGAAAGGTTTTCAAGAAATTACAGGATTAAATGGAGAGGTTGAAAAGAGAAATTCTGTTAGCAGAGTCAGGGGTAAAAGAGTACATGAAATTGAAGGGAAGTAAATAAAAGAAGAGTAAATAAAACAACCTGGTTGGGTGAGAGTTAAAAATACAGTTATCATCATAGAA
>NW_006296619.1:589263-589919 GCF_000327345.1 Myotis davidii | reverse complement strand
TCAGCAGAAAGAAATATAAATATGACTGACAGGGGAAAGAGAAAGCCAAAAGTGATAAGTGGGACATAAGTCCAATCTAAGAGAAAGGAAGTAGAAATTACAATACAGAGTTTTGAGGTTAAAAGGGACCATGAACATCATCTAATCCAATCATTTATGACACCTCTAATTTTCCTAAGTAGGCTCATTTTAGTGCACTTGTTGCCTTCTGTGAGCCTTGACTCGTCATGAACATTTCACGGGTTAGGTTTGCCAGAACATAACATCCAGAGGTTCCTATCAGTATAGATAGGAATGAGGACACCATCCTGTGTCCCGAGACAGCAGTTATTTGTGAGCAGCACGTGGAAACTTGCCTATTAACTTTGCCACAGTTGATCAACTCAGGAAATTTTTTCCCAATATGATTTTAGTTGGATTTGTTTTAAGAAAGACCGTTGGGGAAACTCCTCCTCTTTGGGACCCATTATTTTAAGACATGCTATAGGTCACTAAATTGTCTGGCTAAATCAGGAAGAATGGTCTCAAGAATAAAGAGGAGAATTAAAAGATGAGCCTGGTCCTCCCATGCAAGATTCTGGCATAGGATGATTTCTTGCTATCCCTCTTTATTTTTGTCCTATCCTAAGGAAGACATTCTAACATCTGACATTTTT
>NW_006296619.1:567286-589218 GCF_000327345.1 Myotis davidii | reverse complement strand
CTCTTTCCCACCCACATCTAAATATTACGAGGACATCACTTACCCGCCACTTTTTATTTCTAGGGGATTGTGCACATCTGAAGCCCATGTATTCTTATTTCATTTTATCCTTAAAGAACAGGATACATAAGGCCAGAAAGCACGTCAGGAGAGCTCCCTTAATCATCTGTGGCAGAAACTGTTAGCATTTCAAAAAAAATTGTTTTGTCTGTATGAATTTTCTTTGATGGCTGATAGGATGAAGTAAATTACAAAGAGGTAAGAAATCATCTTCAGAACTCTTTCAAAAATTAATTGGTTATTCTTTTCCTAGTTGATCTTAACTTACTGTGTATAATACTTCAGAGCAAGGGAAGTCAAACAAGACTTGCAGACCAAATTCAGACTCTTTTTGTATGGCTCTTGAGCTAAGAATATAAAAATAAGTGTTCCCATTTTTTTTTTTACTTTTTTTTTTAATTCCCATTTTTTAAAAAGCTATAATGATCACCATAAATTTGTTTTAATATTATATGTCTTAAATTTGTCTTGTTACTATATTACATATATTGATCTTATATTTGTGTGACTATTGGATTTTGAGTGTTCTAAGTAGTTATTGCTTGTATGGAGAAAAACTGTTGTGTTTTATGTAAAGTAAAAGCCCTTTCATCCAAAGCAATTAGATCCAGTGCTTGATTGGTTAATTAAAAAGGCAGTTATAAGAAAATTAATTTTAAACTGTGTGTATTCCTTAAAATATTTATTCAACTTAAAACATATATTTGCACATTTTACCTCCAGACTTCTGATATTTCACAAAACTTATCCTGTGTGCTTTTTTCCTTTATTTTTTAATATGTTTTTATTTATGTCAGAGAAATGAAGGGAGAGGAAGAGAGAGATAAAATCATTGATGAGAGGGAAACATCTATTAGCTGCCTCCTGCACACCCTGGATCGAGTCCACAGTCCAGGCATGTGCCTTGACTGGGAATCAAACAGTGAACTTTTGATTCATGGGATGATGCTCAACCAATTGATCCATACGAGCCAGGTCTGTGTGTGCTTTTTGTTGATGGATTACTGCAAACTGAATTGTTTCTTGCATGAACCATACTCACAAATCATTGCCTCAATTTGCAATATCAATGTCTTTAACATAGAATAAATACGTAAAGACATTTGTGAAAAAAATATATGCTACATCATTTTTTATGATTTTTTCCTCAAACATATATAGCAGTTCTGTCTATCTTAGCAAATTGATCAATAATTATTATTTGTTTGCAACTCACTTTTATCAAATATTTCCAAAACATTAATTGGCATTGAAAAATTCTTTTTCACATTCACAATTCCATATTTTATACACTTCTATTAACTTTAATAATATCAGGTGCATCAACAAACACAATTGACTTGGTAAGCAGAAACCTCAACTGGAAGAAATATAAGAATCCAGATGTAGAGGGGTTCAGTGTGGAGTGGACACCCACAGGGTAGTTTATAGAGGGAAAGAAAACAAGGTGGTTAACACAAATTAGTTAACTATTGGTCTTCTTAAAAATGTTCCTTGTTATTTTTAAAAATTTAGTTGGCTGCCTTAGGGCTTTCATAGGAGCAATTAGTTGTCTCATCTTTTTTGCTTGGTAATCATGCTTTATTTTATGTTCTAGAATTTCCAGAAAATGTTTGGATAAAAGGAGTAATAGTTTTTATATGACACTGTATTTTTTGCCTCTTAAAAATATTTTTGTTTTTTAACTCAATCTGAACAAAGACTTTATATTTTAATAGAGGTATATGTCAATCTACATTAATTGTCCTAACTGATATGTGTTATCCTGCTTCTGACAACTGTCAAAGGGGAGGGGGCCTGGGGGACTGGGTAAGAAGGTGAAGAGATTAAGCAAGAAAAGAAAGGAAAAGAAAAGAGAGGAGAGGAGAGGAGAGGAAGGGGAGGGGAGGGAAAAGGGAAAGGGAAAGGGAAAGGGAAAGGGAAAGGGAAAGGGAAAGGGAAAGGAAAAGGAAAAGGAAGACCTCATAGACAGAAAACAGTATGGGATTACCAGAGGGAAAGGTTGGTGGGTGGAGGTAAAAGAGAGTATAGGAGAGATAACTGGTGATGGAAGGATGCTTGACTTGGGGTGGTGAACACACAATACAATATACAGATGATGTATTATAGAATTGTACACCTGAAACCTATATAATTTTATTAACCAAAGTCACCCCAATAAATTCAATATAAATAAATAAAGATAATTTAAGCAAAGTTCTAAATTAAAAACTAAAATAATAAAAATAATAAAACAAGAACCTGGGGTCTGTCCAAAATAGTCATATTACTTAATTATTAGCACTTTTCTAGGATAACTTTGATTATTTGGCTAGTGGCCTAGAATTTGATTTTTTAAAATCTTTTTAAATAAAAAAATATTTGTTTTTTCATGTGACCAACTAAGCTATCAAAGGGTGCACAATCTTATTATCCAATGTCATCTCATATATTTAATAAAAAAACAAAACAAAGATTTTTGTTCTATATAATTCTTTATTCATTTTGTTCTTTTTTAAAACTATAACTTCATTCTTTTGTGTTTTTTCTCTTTAATTTTTGGGAAAGATATTTATATGATATACATTTGGAAAAATACATTCTCTTTGTGCTTAAAGTGATTAACATTAAATGTTAAGGAATATAAAAATTAAAAACGTGAAGTATTCACATCTAAATAATAATTTGGTTTATACTGAATTATTATTTATGTAGTTTGAGGAAACTAGCACAATAGTACCTACCTTGCCTTTCTAATACTCATTTCTCATATTTTTATAAAAGTTATGGTTGTAGATCTAGTTTAGTGTAGCTCAGTGGTTGAGCATCAACCTGTGAACCAGGAGGTCACAGTTCGCTTCCCAGTCAGGGCACATCCCCGAGTTTTGGACTCAATCCCCAGTGTGAAGTGTGCAGGAGGCAGCAGATCAATGATTCTCTCTTATCATTAATATTTCTATATCTCTATCCCTTTTCCTTCTCTTCTGAATAAAAAAATATTTTTAAAACTGTTTTCCATAATAAGTTTTTCAAGAATTCTATTTGAAATTTCTGTTTTTTTTAAAACAATATTTGAAGTACTTATTTAGACATAACTGTGTTTTACTGTGTTTTATTTCTCACAACTTTTCTTTTGTATCACAAAATACCCAACAATTAATTTTTATTTTTTTTTAAGTAATTGAGTTATTGAGTTAATGTTTCAGCATGGATGTAGACAATATAATTCCAGAACTATTATAATTTTTTAAAAAGTTTTTCATGTTATAATACATGGATGACAACTGGGTTGGATAGAATCTTTTAATCAGGACTTTTTTTTTTCCTTAAAACATTTTGAATAGTGGTCCATCATCTCCTGAATTTTTTTTATCATAAAAAACATTTTTAAATACAAATCTATCAGAAAGTGGTGACTTTGTGAAAAATGGTTACTTTTCTTTTATCCCTTCTAAGAAATTTCTAGTTTCCTCATCATCTTTCCTTATCTCAGGTAGCTCCACTCTTATTTCTACCTACTATAAATCCAATGCTTACCTGCCAGTATATCTGAACTCTAAAATTTGGGTTGACAATTGAAATCTTACAGAAAATACTTCAGTAAGGGAAAATATATGTGGCATTTGTCAAATATAAGTGGTACCTTGGAATAAAGATGTGTTCCCAGTCCTCTATGAGACCAAAACATCCAGAATAACATGAAGATTTTCATAATTCAAAACGTAATCTATAAAATGAATGTCTACAATAATATATATAGATGAATCCTTTACAAAAGCAAAGAGCTAGCACCTATGGATGAATATTGAAGGGCTGATGTTTAAAGTTATTTTAGGTCTTTTTTCTTCAGGAACATACATATGAATCATCCTAAGGATTATTATTCATATCTTTTATTACAATTAGAATCTTGATCACAATAAGGCAATTTCCGTATCAGAAACAAAACGTAAGAATCTTTATTTTCCTCAGGCAATAGATGAACTCAGCAAAGGAAGATTCAGCACTTTCTGTTCTTTTTTGCAGGAGACATGTTTGCTAGGAGCCCTGTCCTCAACCAGTCCGGCCCCACTGAGTTTGTGTTCCGAGTATTCACTGCTGTCCCTGAATTCCAGGCCCTTCTCTTCGTCCTCTTTCTCCTCCTCTACCTGATGATCCTATGTGGCAACACAGCCATCATCTGGGCGGTGTGCACACACAGCTCCCTGCGCACCCCAATGTATTTCTTCCTGTCCAACTTATCCTTCATAGAGATCAGCTACACCACCGTGGTGGTGCCCTTGATGCTTTCCAACATCTTTGGAGCCCGGAAGCCCATTTCTCTGGCTGGCTGCGGGGCCCAAATGTTCTTTTTTGTCACACTTGGTAGTGCTGACTGTTTTCTCTTAGCAATCATGGCATATGATCGCTATGTGGCCATCTGCCACCCACTGCACTACACCCTCATCATGACCCAGAAGCTGTGCATCCAGATGGTGGGCTGTGCTGTGGGTCTGGCGCTCTACCTGTCTCTGCAGCTCACATCCTTAATCTTCACCTTGCCCTTCTGTGGACACCTCCGGGAAATCAACCACTTCCTCTGTGATGTGCCTCCGGTCCTGAGGCTGGCCTGCGCTGACATCCATGTGCACCAGGCCGTCCTCTATGTCGTGAGTATCCTCGTGCTGATTGTCCCCTTTATCCTTATTTCTGTCTCCTACGTGTTCATCACCATGGCCATCCTGCGCATCCGTTCTGCTGAGGGCCGCCACCGGGCCTTCTCCACCTGCTCTTCCCACCTCACCGTGGTCTTGCTACAGTATGGCTTCTGTGCCTTGGTCTACCTGCGTCCTCAATCTAGCTCTTCTGTGGAGGAGGACCGCCAATTTGCCCTCATTTACACGTTTGTCACCCCCTTACTCAACCCCCTGATTTATACCCTTAGGAACAAGGATGTCAAAGTTGCCCTGAAAAAGGCCATCAGTAGCAAAGGAACAGCTGCAGCTCTCTGAAGAGTTAGAACTTGATGGATGTGACAACAATGAAACTCTTACATACAGATGCCATAGTTACATTTATTTCCCCACAATTTTGATTTACATTAATTATTTTTTTCCTAAAACATGTAGTTGCTACAGTTTGCTCTCTCCTTTTTTTTAAGTTCTCTAAACTTTTAAACCTCTGAAAACTAAACAGGAATACTATAGGCTGCTATTGTGCACTTAGGCCCAAACTAAAAATTTACATTTCCTCTGAAGCAACTTCATTACTTTTAAAGTTTCCTCCTGAGAAGCAATGGTATTAATTGAGTCCTTGAACTCTGATTTGGATGAGAAATGTTCATAAAGACATTTCACTCAATCTAATGTGCCTTATTCTTATATTTGCCTTTAAAGGGTGACAAATAACCATCTGGTCAATTTACCTGTTTCTTTCATTGACCCTCTTTTGCATGTAAGAATAGTCCCTATGTGCTGGCCTAATCTATGCTCTCATGTTTAATGCAGGCATGTGCAAGTAGGTCAGGAATGGTGGAGCAGTCCATTTGCTCTCAGAATTAATATGTGTTGAGGGAAAATGCCAGGTTTCTAACCTAAGACTCCTAAGTTGTCAGAAAATAAGAGTGCATCATTAAATACCATGGTCACACTTTCTAGAGGTCATCCTGTGCATTAGTCAGGGATCTCCAGAGAAACAGAGCCAACAGGATATACAGATGCAAAGGGAGAGATGTATAGTAAGGATTGGGCGCATGTGATTATGGAGTCTGGCAAGTTAAAAATATCCAGCCCAGGTTAGCAGGCTGGAAATTCCAGCAGGCATCAATGCTGCAGTCTTGAGTCCAAAGGCATTCTGGAAGAGAAATCCCTTCCTTTTCTGGGTATCTTGTTTTTTTCTCTTGAGACCAAAAGATAAGGCCCATGCACATTGTGTTGGTGGGCTGCTTTACACGAAGTCTGCTGATTTATATGTTAATCACATCCAAAAACCACCTTGACAGCAGCATTTTGACAGGTGTTTTACTAAACAACTGGGCACCATATATAGCAGTGATGGCGAACCTATGACACGCGTGTCAGAAGTGACATGCGAACTCATTTTTTTGGTTGATTTTTCTTTGTTAAATGGCATTTAAATATATAAAATAAATATCAAAAATATAAATCTTTGTTTTACTATGGTTGCAAATATTAAAAATTTTCTATATGTGACACAGCACCAGAGTTAAGTTAGGGTTTCTCAAAATGCTGACACGCCGAGCTCAAAAGGTTCGCTATCACTGATATATAGCCTGGCAAGTTGACATAAAATTAACCATCATAATCTACCCTTTGTCAGCTTGGCATCCATACTCATAAACCATACTTAATCTCTAATCAAGACAATAACAAAGTATACTTCTGCCTAACCTGGTATAATTATCCTACGTATAACTCAGAAAATATTAACCCTATCCCCAGAAGAGTATGCAAAGTCCTTGGGTGATGTTCACCTTTCTACTTTATATTCTGTAACTTAAATGCTATGCTGTAGAGTTAACAATATTTAAATACTATAATGCAAAGTCAATATATATTATGTTATACAGTAGGAGGTTAAGAGAGGGAAGAAAACATACATAAAAACATTTTTATGAAAATAAAGAAATACATGTAACATTTATAGTCTTCATTTCTGCAACTGCTCATATGGTCAAAACTGGTATTTATAATCCCTTTTTCCAATGCCCATGCCCATTCCATATTCTCTACCATGACTAACAAAACATTCTGTAAGTCTGTAGTTTTGGCAGAAGCTTTGTGTGCAGGGAAGGTAAATCTACATCCAGGTTAAGTGCAATTATGCAGAATTCTGTAAGATGAATCTAAGCTAAAACTCCACTGATTACATGGCATCCATAAGCACCTATTCTGACTGGAGAACTACAGTGACTTTTGGATGTCTGCAATTAGTGTCAGTTCAGAATCAGTCAAACACCAATCCAGATGTTACTGCTCAACCCTGCCAGGCTGTTGGCATCTGACACTAATATGCGCGCGCGCGCGCTCACACACACACACACACACACACACACATACACACATCCCAAAAAGCTACATTAATCACTCTAGCACACAGAGGACTGTCTTTGAGTAAATGGGGAACATGGGAGCATATATTCACTCACAAACATAAAAATTTATATACACATGACCAACCAATATTTTTTCAAGGAATAAGCAAATTTGCTAAGACCTATAAGAGTGTCTCTACTCAAAGATTCAAGCAAGGAAAGATGCCGTCAAAAATATAAAACATTTGATAAATATTCATTGAGGTGCTATTAAGTATACAGCACTACTCTAAGTCCCATGGAAACCATATAAAAATATAATCTCAGTTCTCCAGGATGAGACTTAGGCTAAACCCGGCTATGACAATCTGATGGGAATAAACTCCTTGAAACAGGAGTCTCAGGTGACCTTGATTAGGGAACTTCATATTTCTCAGGAAATTATGTCAAGCACCAATAATGTCACTTAAGGGTTTAATACTGGCCTTTACATTGAAAAGCATTCCCCAGATTGTCTATTGACCAGGAACCCTAAGTGTAGGGACAGTTTTAGTTTGAACTAATTATCTGCTAACATGGGAGGAGATCAGCAATTACTATACTACCTTCTTCTGGGAGATGGAACCTATGAGATAAGACCCTAGATAGCAAAGTAATTGACTCCTTCCGTTGCTTTTCATTTAGGAAGTTTACATAAAATTTCAGTTCTCTGAATAGTCTCTCTAGGCTCATGTTCCTTCTTTAAATATATCCAACAGAGCAGTCAGATATCACTTACTAGGTCCTGTCTTTTAGAATACAACTGAGAAGGCTGGTTTGGTATACTTCTCTTTCTTCTCATGCCAAAGGTAAGAGTAAGTTTTTTTACTTCCTTACAACATACTAGGCACTTGCCGATGCTGGGCTAGGAAAGCAAGTAATGGGCTTTCCAAGTGGAGACTCTAGGATTTCAGAACCAGCTCAGCCCATGACTTACAGTGTTTCTATTAATTCACTTGGAAGGTCTAGTCTTCTGATTAAAAAGGTAATAATCCCCATTTTCAAACAATGAGCATAATACTGATTTGAATATTTTTTAAAGGGTAATAATCCCAGTCTAAGAAAGATTGAGGGAATGACTAAAATAAATTATGATAATGTTTAAGGATAAATGGAAACTCTTCTTGCATAAGGTATCTTATTTATCCTCTGCTATGAAGCAGATATTATTAATATCATCCCCTTAAAAGAGTCAAAGAAAGGAGGGAAGAATTAACATTTATTATGTAACTTAATAGGTTTCATACATCAAGCCAAGTGTTCTAACTACATTAGCTCATTTAATCTCATCACAACTCCATTAAGTATTATTGTTTACTTACATCTTTCAAACACTTGAGAAGAGAAATTAATTTGAGATGATCTGCTCAGGCAACAAAGCTATTAGTAATAAATTGAGATGCTACCTTGGGTCTGTTATTGCTGAATCCACTAATTCCCTTTTTTTACAAAATGCTAACTAGAGAATTGGACAAGCTGCTGCAGCCCAGACTCTCTTATTTCCAGAATAAACAAGGATGATGTTTCTCATCACATTCTTGCCAACTGGGGCTGGGCTGGCTGTAGAGGTAAGAAAGAAGATGAGGATATATTGTGGGATATGACTTGGAAGCACGAGATGGGCTTGGAATCATGAACAGATACCAGCCTGGGGAAGATTCCTGGATATGACGCCGAAGAGCTGTCTGGTCCTGTCTCTGTTCTATTCAACATATTTACTAACAACTTAGAATAACAAGTTGATTTTATGTTTATATAACTGTCACTCTCCCAGAATCATAAAAAGCACTATTTTTCTATCCAGAATATGAACCCCATTACTCTATCTCTCTTCTCATAATTAATTTCCATTTTTCAGACCTAAACTTAACATCACTTCTTCTTGGAAGCTTTTTTAGTGTCCTTTAGTCACAAACTATGTCAGAGTCCCATGTTGTACAAACTTGCAACACAGTATTTTTTTTGTTACAGCACTTATTCACAGCTTTAATTATACATATAATTAAATTATATATGTTATGTTAATGAGTGATGGGATTTTTTCCACAGTGCAGCCCAAGGATTGGATGCTGAGTTGTTTTCTATAAGGCCTCCTAATAATCTTAAAAGTAAAAAGAGAAAATGAAAAAGTGTAAATTACATACTTTACAATATATTTATACATGTGACATTTATTTATTAAATGTCCATAACTTGTACATTAGGTTTGGTGATATAGGGGGGAAACATAAATAAGAGAGGATGGCTGTCTTTGAATTTACAAATAATAATCTTGGCGACCTGTTATTAGATTGCTGTTACTATGGACTAGGCATTACGGTAGATACTTTATATTATAATCTCATTTAATCCTCACAACAACCCTCAGAACTAAGCATAATTATTGTCCCCATTTTCAAGCCACATCATTTAATTTCAACACTGATACACTGCCCCTCCTCTGCATGTTGTAATATAATTTTAAATATGCTCAGTGACATTAGAAATAATTCGAAATATTATTGAAGAGGAAAAAAGAATGGATTAAATGGATTCTACTTGTTAACTGTGGAAAACAACAGAGACCCAGCTGTTCATGCCTACAGTACTCTTAATATTAAGGACAGTGACTAATCACATTTCTCCCTATGCTTGTGACAGCAAGGTGGGGTTTTGTGAAAGATTTTTTACTGAAAGTCATAATTCTGGATCAAGACTTTTCTTCAAAGCTCATAAAAATAATATTCAAAGTGGGAAAGTTGAAACAAGGTCACATGATGCCTATTTTCTACCTTCTTTAATATGAGTTGGTCGTTGAAGAGTAGAATGGATGCCCTGTGAGAGTTATATTTCTTCATTAGAAGGTTTTCAAGGAAGCTGAATCATTTTTTCTGGACTTCAAATTAGCTCCTTAGTAGAGAAGAAAATAAATGAAGACTGGTTTCGTCTTTCCTATTCATCCCCTAATTCACAGAAGGGATTCTTAGATCTGCAATAGCTTATGAGCACATATTTCTCATCTTGCGACAAGCCAGGATGAGTCCTATAATAACACTGTGTTTCCTTCAAGTCCCACACTTCTTTTGTTTTGGAAGGAGGAAGGAAGGAAGGAAGGAAGGAAGGAAGGAAGGAAGGGAGGGAGGAAGGACGCTTCCCACCCTCACCTTAATGACTCCTGCTATCGAGAATTCCTTGACACTGTCTTACGGATTTACTTAAAGTATTTAATTTTTATTTCACTTGTACTGAAAATGGCTTTGAATTCCACAAACTTCCTCTGCCTCTTTTCCTCAAAAAAATCGTACATAATTTAGCCCAACTTTTGGCAGTTAGAAATTAAGTTGTAGATTTTTATGTTGTGAAGAGTGTTGTAAAAGGGAAATTAAAAAATTAATCCTGTAGTGGGTGAGGGGTAGAAGAGGGTAATGGAGGAGGGGAATCTGTAATACTTCCAATAATAAAGATAAATTTTTAAAAATTAATCCTGATTCTTCTAGTTTGTAACTCCAACTCTGGTGAGATTAGATCATGGCTCATGGTGTGAACTAATATATTGTCAGTTTGATTATTTCTTCTGTTCTTGTAACTCATGACAGACAAAACCTGTTAGCTCAATGACCTGGGGAAATCGCTCAGTGTTGATGGAGTTTGTGTTCCTGGCTTACCCCTCTTGCCCTGAGCTGGGTGCCTTGTCCTTCCTTGGAGTCAGCCTGGTATATACATTGATCATCAGTGGGAATGTCCTCATTGTGGTGGCCATCCAGACTGAAGTCCGCCTACACACACCCATGTACTATTTCCTGGGCAGCCTCTCGGGAGTAGAAATATGCTACACTGCAGTGGTGGTGCCTCACATTCTGGCCAACATCCTACAGTCAGAGAAAACCATCACCCTCCTGAGCTGCGCCACTCAGATGGTGTTCTTCATCGGACTTGGCAGTACCGATTGCTTCCTCTTGGCTGTGATGGCCTATGATCGTTATGTTGCTATCTGCTATCCCTTGCGGTACCCTCTCATCATGACTTTAACTCTTTGTGTTCGCTTGGTTGTAGCTTCCGTGGTCATTGGCTTGGTCCTGTCCTTACAGCTGGTGGCCTTCATCTTCTCTCTGCCATTCTGCCAGACTCGGGGTATCGATCACTTCTTTTGTGATGTGCCACCAGTGATGCGCCTTGTTTGTGCCAGTAGCCACATCCATGAGCAGTCAGTGCTGGTGGCGGCCACACTAGCCATCGCCGTGCCTTTCCTGCTCATCACCACCTCCTACAGCTTCATTGTGGCTGCTGTGCTCAAGATCCATTCAGCAGCTGGCCGCCACCGGGCCTTCTCCACCTGCTCCGCCCACCTCACTGTGGTCCTGCTGCAGTATGGCTGCTGCGCCTTCATGTACCTCCGCCCCAGCTCCAGCTACTCCCCCAAACAAGATCAGTTCATCTCACTGGTGTACACATTAGGAACCCCACTGCTCAACCCACTTATCTATACTCTGAGGAATAGTGAGATGAAGGGAGCCATCGGGAGAGTTCTTACCAGGAGTTGTCTCTCTCAGAGAAACTAAGGGAGAGTACAACCTATCAGGCAAATCCCCATACAACTAAGATTTCTCTCAGTTGATGTTAAAACTGACCTTTAAAAATAGTATAAATTGTCTGGGTACTGTTTAGCTATGGGTACCAGAGACCTTGAAAATGTTTCTACCATTTTAGTAGACTCAGTAATTTTTCTTCTAGAAAAAAAAATTAACAAATGAGCATAACATAATAGAAAGTGACAACTATAAGACTGCATCTCAGGTATCAACTGGAAGCAGATATGTCATTCAGTAGATTTTAATTTAAAAAATGTAATAAAGAGATTATATGCAGAGGTATGTGAGTGGGAACTAATAAGAGGTGGCAGCACTCTTACATACTAGCAATAGCAGGGGCCATTATAACCCCTAGACTTCACAGGCGAAAAGAAGGTACAGTATTACTGGAGATCAGTGAAAGCTACATCTATCAAGAAAAAACACTTGGTCAGAACTGTGACTTTAGAAAAATAAAAAAGCAACTATTGGCAAAACTATGACCATGCAAAGAGATACAGGGAGATAACTACCCCATCCTCTCTCTGTTTGTTTCCTCCCATCTCTTGCCCTGCCTCCCATTGGCCAAATCCAACTGGAAGCAAGAGGGCAGGGGAGACTGAATGATTCAGTTTTCAGAAGCTAGCCTTTTTAAACAGGGCAGAGAAGAGAAGGACCTTGAGAGTTGTGACAAACAGAGAACAACCAGAAAAAGATATGTTAACAATCTAATTTCCCCAAAATAAGGTATTTGCTAAACAATGATTGTATGAAGGAATTTTTTTCTTTGTGGCTATTCTTGTATTTATTCATTTATTCAGTAAATTTTGAGCATTTAAATATGCCAGGCATTACTCTTCCAAGAAACCATATAAAAGGGTAGATAGCTCTATGAATTTCCTTCATTCTGGTTCATTCACATCCATTCCCATGGCCTCACCTTGGATTTCTTTAGCCTTAAATTTATGTTCTCAAATTTTAGTTATTTGTAATGACTAGCATTAAGTACTTATTGTGAATTATAAATATATATTTTCCTAATCTTCAAAAATTCTATGAAGTAGGGTTGTTATTATTCTATTTCCAATGATGAAACTCAGTCACATAGTTCAAGTAACTGGTGTGAGTTCATGCAGATAATATGTGATGGAGTTTGCATTTGGAATTTGAACCCAGAGATCCCAGCTTTTGAAGCAATGTTTATTTGTACTTTCAGCATAAAATGATGATGAGTATCTTTTCATAGACTTACTGGCCATTTGGCTCTCTTCATTGTGAAGTATTATTTTAAGAATTTACCTATTTTGCCCTAGCCAGTTTGGCTCAGTGGATAGATAGAGTCTTGGCTGTGGATGAAGGGGTTCCAGGTTCAATTCCAGTCAAGGGCATGTACGCTGGTTGCAGGCTCCTTCCCAGCCGGCCCGGCTCTGGTCAGGGCTCATGCAGGAGGCAACCAATCGATGTGCTTCTCTTACATCAATATTTCTCTGTCTTTTCTTCTCTTCCACTCTCTCTAAAAAATCAATGGGAAAATATCCTCGGGTGAGGATTAGCAACAACAACAACAAAAATGAATTTACCAATTTTAATTGAACTATTTTCTTTTTCTGAGTTTATTGTATATTCTAGAGATAATTCCTTTGACAGATATATTTATTGTTAACATTTTCTTCCTAATTTTGACTTAAACTTCGCATGGTTATCTTTTGCTCAGAAGAATTTTTTTTAATGAAATCCACTTTATCTTTGTTTTTCTTTTTGGTAATGACTTTTGGGTCCTATTTTAGAAATACCTGCCTTCCCCAAGTTTGTGAAGACACTTTCTTATGCTTTCTTCTAAAAGCTTTATAGTTTCAGCTAGCACATGTATGTCTATGACACATCACTTTACTTTTACGTATTTTATAGTACATATAACTATTCCGGTGCTGTTTTGTTTTCTTGTTGAATTTTTGTACTTTTGTGGAAAATCAATTGAACATGGGCTATGTCGTGCATGTGTGTATGTGTGAGTTTAATTCTGCATCCTCTATTCTTGTCCACTTTTTTTTAGAATGTTTAATATTACTTTATTTGGCCTTTTTGTTTGTTTGTTTGTTTGTTTAAACAAAATGTGTTACTGTCATGCTGTCTGCGGTTTCCAAAATTGTTGGAATGGTTGAAGAAGTAGATGAAGCTTTCAGGAACAATTTCTAGCCACAGCATTTTACTGCCAAAAAAGCCACCAAACCAAGAAGCTCCTTACTATAAAAATCTTAATCCCTGAGCTATGATCCTTGCCAGCAAAATGGTGCCTTATATCTTTCTTTATTCCCCTCTTTAAATTTTTTATTGAGGTATAATTAGCATACAATATTATTTAGTTTTAGATGTAAGATAATGATTTGATATTTATATATTGCAAAATGATAATTACACTAAGCCTAATTAACATTTATCATCATACACAGTTACCAAATTTTTTTCTTGTGATGAGAATTAAGATTTACTCTCTTAGCAACCTTTACTATACAATACAGTATTATTGACTATAGTTGTCATAATGTACATTATATCCTCATGACTTATTTATTTTATAGCTGGAAGTTTGCAACTTTTTACTCCCTCTCATTTTTTAATTTTAATTGTGATAAGAACTCTTAACATGAGATCTGCCCTCTTAAACTTTTTTAAAAATATATTTTTATTTATTTCAGGGAGGAAAGGAGAGGGAAAGATAGAAACATCAATGATGAGAGAGGATCATTGATCGGCTGCCTCCTGCATGCCCCACACTGGGGATCAAGGCTGGAACCCCAGCATATGCCCTGACCAGGAATTGAACCATGACCTCCTGGTTCATAGGTCAATGCCCAATCACTGAGCCACATCAGCCAGGCCTACCCTTTTAAACTTTAAAGTGCAAAGTACAGTATTGTTATCTATAGGCACAATGTTATACAGCAGATCTCTAGAACTTATTCACTTTATATAACAGAAATTTTATGCCCATTGAATAACAACTTTTCATTTCTTCTGGCCTCCCGGCACTGGCAACCAGCAATTTCATTCTTTCTATGAGTTTGACTATTTTAGAAACCTCATATAAATGGAATCATGCAGTATTTGCCCTTCTGCAATTGGCTTATTTTACTTAGCATAATATTTTCCAGGCTCCTCCATGTTGTCACACGTGAGAAGATTTCCATCTTTTTAAAGGCTGAATAATATTCCACAATATGTATCTAGCACATTTCCTTTATCCAGTCATCCATTGATGGGCATTTACATTGTTTCCATACCTCGGCTATTGTAAGTAATGCTGCAGTGAACATGGAAGTTTAGATATCTCTCTGAGCTGTTGTTGCAGACATCTCCCATTTCCCCCCATTTGCCCACCTCCACCCAGTCCCCACAGCCTCTCTCTTGGCCCTTACTCCACTATTGGCTGTGTCCATGGGCTATGCATATATGTTCTTTAGCTAATCCTTCCACCTTCTTTTATCCAATTCCACCCACACCCCTCCCCTGATATTTGTCAGTCTGTTCCATAAAAATATTCTTTCTGCACTTTTTAAAATTCAGTGCGATAAAACACCTAACATGAGATTTATACTCTTAGCAAATATTAAGTGTACAATACATTATAATTACCTTCTAAATTATACAAAAATATTCAAGTACAAGTTAAACATAAGGGCAATAAAAAAGTGGACATTTTTAAAACATAATATAGAATTACTAACTGAATCAAGTCATCTAAATTACCTGTATTTTTATCTAAATTCATTTTAAAATTTCAAATATCCAATGTTAAGAAATAGTTTAATAAATTGTGGAACATTAATACTATTCATATTATGTAGTCACAAAAAGTATTACTATGAACACTACATTTAAAAAGAAAACGTTTGCCCTAGCTTGTTTGGCTCAGTGGATAGTGTATCAGCCTGCAGACTAAAGGGTCCTAGGTTTAATTTCAGTCAAGGGCACATGCCCCGGTTGCAGGCTCAATCCCTAGTACGGGGCATACAGAAGGCAGCCGATCAATGATTCTCTCTCATCATTGATGTTTCTATCTCCCTTTCCCTTCCTCTCTGAAATCAATAAAAATATTTTTTTAAAAATAAATTAATCTAATTTTTAAAAATGTATAACCTACTGTTACATAGAAATACTATAGGTTCTCATTGCAACCATGAAAAATACATTTGTAGAAATGAAGTCATCTGAACAAATAAATATATCTGGGTGAGGGGAAGGAAAATAAGTCTGCATATAGCCTCCATATGCACTTAACCACCCATTCAATTATAAGCACAGACTCTTTTAATTGACCATTGCGAGGAACATTAAAAAAGCAAGCTGTCTGCATTCACATGGATTTTAGATATTTTGGACCTTTATGGGAACATCTGCATAAATCTGGATAAATTCGATACATTTATTTTGGCTTCAGAAAAGACATTTTTATGTGCTGTTGCCTCTGCCCTAAAACATTTTCCCTTCCTTTCTCCTGCTGGCTTGTCAGCTATTAGATCACCATTGGACCATCGCCTCAGAGAGGCCTTCGCAGAACACAAAGCAGCCTCTGCACCTGCTGTATCTGTCACAACACTTCTGCACACTCACTTTCCCAGTGCCCTCACCCTGTTCTGCCTTTATTTCCATAGCACTCACCCCTTCGAACACATTATTAAATGTTCCTATTCTTATATTACCTTCCCCCCTCCAAGAATATAATCTCTATGTGGGCAAAATTGTTGTCTATTTTGTACACTGAAGTATCTCAAGCACTGGAAATAGAACCTGGCTCATAATAGGAATTCAATATATATTTGTTACCTATTGAACAAAGATTTTATTATTGACAGTGGACATGAGACAGGAGAACTAAAGATGGTTAAAATGAGTGGCAGCAATGAGAAGAAAGTATGTGATTTTAAGTTTGTGAGGTTTGGAAGGAGTTGGAAAGGTAGAAACATTAAAAATATGATTAGGCTAAGAGTTGGGAATATAACTATACACACACGCGCGCACACACACACGCACACACAGGGCTTGTTTTTTATATTCATGGCAATGGTATATATATGTACCTAAGTGACAGTTATGACCAAACAACCAGAACAGCCGGTCAACCAGTTGCTATGATGCGCACTGACCATGAAGGGGAAGATGCTAAATGCAGGAGCTGCCCCATGATGGTCAGTATGCTCCCACAGCCAACCTCCAGCAGCCCCTCATCCTTCATCCCTCTCCCCCGGCTGGCCCCCCTTCCCATAGGCCTCAATCACCAGGCAGACCCAGGGATGCCACCCCTGCACAAATTTGTGCACCAGGCCTCGTGTATGTGTGTGTGTGTGTGTGTGTGTGTGGTGTGTGTGTGTGTGGTGTGTGTGTGTGTAAAGTATTAGCAGAGAGAAAATTTGATCAACAGACAGAAATAAGTAGAATAAGGAAAACTGAAACCAAATATCAGAAAGGATGATTTTGGAAAATTCTTCTGCTTCTAAAGGAAATAACACAATTCACAGAATTTTAGAGCTAGAAGGATCCATGGAGTCCAGGTAGTCAACACCTTTTATCACAGATGAGGAAGCCCGCATAAGAGCTTCCCTAGTTGCCTGAGGTCAACAGTTACCACATGGTAGAACCATAACTAGACTCCAAATCTCCAGATGCCTACACTACTGTTGTTTCATGAGCTTAAGCTGAAATCAACGTTTTCCTTCAACAGTGCTCACTGGGAGACTGTCTGGAGCACACTAGTAAGTTCCCTGTGCATATAGGAAAGGAATGAGAACATCCCCCTGGAATTTCCAGATAATAATTGTCTATGGTGACCACACAGTAGAGTTGCCCATCAATCCTTATTAGTTTATCAACTAGGGAAATTTTTCTCAAATATTTTCCTTAGTTGGCTTTAGTTTGAGGGGAACCACTAGGGATATTTCTCCTCTGTGGAGACCCATTAATTTTAAAGAGATTTCATAATTGACACTAAATAATCTGACTAAATCAGGCAAGACTGGACTCTTGGTGGATGTATCAGAATTTGTTTTCTGTTGTAAAGGAGGACACAGGTCTCATTCAGGACTTGATTTAGGATTATTCCATAATATCATCCTTCCAAATGATATGCCTTCGCCCTGCTCCAACCTAACACACATTTCTAAGAGGTGTCTCTTCTTCTGCATATTAGCTTCCAATGGACACTTCTCCATTCTCATCTGGATATTATGCAGGTATCATATACTGTCTAGTTGGCCTCTCCAAGAGATACTGCACAGTGTGTGGATCCTCATTCCATTTTATCCGGTTAGAAGAGGATAGAGGTTAGTGAGCTCTCTGGCAGATCTCCTTTAGTATCTTTGGCAGAAACTCTTAGCATCTCAGCAAAAAGTTAACCTGGTCTTAGGTGGCTGATGGAATGAAGCATATTTTCAAAGTGGTAAGGAAATATCTCAATAAACATAAATTGTTTGATTGATTGGATTTGGGGTTTATTTCTAAAAATAATAATAAGACACAAATTTCTACAATGCTTTATAATTAGGGGAGAATATTCATATATAGCAATATTAAATTGTAGAAAACAAATGAGTTATCAGAGTAGGTATTACTATTCACTTTTATGGATATAGAAAATGAAATTTTGATAAATGGCTGAATTACCCAGCAGCACATATGTAATAAGTACAAAGCTAGGATGAAACATGGATCTTTTACCTTTTGTTTGAGTAGTCCCTCCACAGAACTAGCTTAAAGAGTATGGTATGATTCTCACTTTTTTCAAGTAGCATTATTAAATCATAAGCATTTAATAGTGCTATGTGGGGGAAAGAGGATTCTATGATGAAATAGACTTGGAAAATTTTTGAGGTAAAATTAAGCTGTTTGTTTTACAACAGGACTTCATGCAGAACTTTACTGTGCTACAGTTCATGATGCATTGTGAATCTTGGGGAAAAAAAGTGTGAATGTTTTATAATTTGACCATGAACATTTTTATTTCTGAAGTGTCATGAAGAATTCTGTTCCAGGGAACACAATTTAGGAGTTAGCTTCTCAGATGATGTTTTAATTCTCTTCCTGTGTCATGTAACCTTCTGAGGCTAAAGTCTTATAATTATCTTCTATCCCTCTCACAGAGCTGAGCCAAGACTTGAGTACACAACAGATATTCAGTGACTATTTCTCTTCTTGATTTATGTATTGATAAGGAACAGCAGTCTTTTGGTTGAGGTGAGGAGGTTTTCTGAAAGTTTATACAAGGAATACCTATCCCTAGAGTTGGGGAAAGATAAGGATCAGGGAAAACTTTCTGGGGGAGATGAAATATGAATTGATCTATGGAGGAGGAGTAAGATGTAGTTAAGGAGTGGGAGGAGACGGGTGTCCAGGGCAGACAGAAGAGATAATGCATAGTCTCAAGAGCAAGAGAGACTGTGGAACTGAAAGTGGTTCAGTAGAGCTGGTGCAGAGACTGCAATGAGAAACACAGTGAAATCAGGCATTTGATTTTGTTGGAGAAGAACATTCATGTGGTGCAGAACTCTTCTGAGCCCAAAGGAATCAAACAGACAAAGCTAAAGCCTCTCTTGAGTTTTGTCTATGCATTGTAAAATAATTTCTGCAAAAATTTAATAATGACCCATGAATACCAGTGACAAGAAAAATCAAATTCCCATGGATTTTGTTACAGTTTATGAATTTACCAATGCTACTAGAATCCATGTTCTGAGCTGACAGAATTGATTTTGTGCCAAAGCCATCCCAAGCTGGAGAAACAAGATTCTCAGTCAGGAAATTGAGAAACCTTGTTAGTCAATAAATTATTGCATTTTCATTATAATGTAACAAGGTTTTTTCATTGTAAAATTAAAAAATCATCATAAGAAATAAATTGCTTCCTAACAAATAATTTATTCATGCAAAAAATAATGGGAAAATATCTACTAAAAGTCAGGCAGAGACTTAATGTAAATTATTGTTAATTCTCACAACATCCTGTAAGATAACTATGGCATACCCTTTGTAGCTAAAAATCTTGAGATTCATAGAAAGTAGGTAACTGTCCATGGTTCTAAAACTAATAAATGGCAGATACATATCCCAAACTCTTGTTGAGAAATTTACTGTCTCCTAAAGGTGTAAATATCTTGTGAATGGTACAGTGGTCACCACTAGGGGAAACAATTTAGATTAGGAGAGGTTTTGAAGAGTTCTAAAATTATTCTACAAAAGATTTTGCTTTTCTTACCTGTGTGCATAGGACCAGACTGAGCTGGGCATGTTTCTCAGCAGCACTGCCAGAATCAGATGAAATGTTCTTTCTGCCTGGAACTTGGCACTCTCTTAACTAAGTTACATAGTCTTTGATGTAAATGAAAAGTGTTTGTGTAGACTCCATGCTGCTAACTAATCCGATAGAATGTGGATTCTGGCCTCAGGTATACACATAATTAGCCATATACTTTGGACAAGGCTTAACATTGATGGACTTCAGGTTTTGCATATACAAGGATATGAGAAGATCGGGCTAGTTCACTTACAATTCCTAGATATTGAGATTTAACTTAACATGTGTTTTCTAAATGATCACACACTTGACCTATGACTGGGCTTTGCTATTGGTTTCATGGCTCCCTGATATTTTCAAAACTGGTTTGGTTTTATATATGCATTGTGATTACGGGTTAGCACTATACACACATTGCACATTGTAATACTGCTTCATAATTATTAAGGACTAACTGCTACCTAGATGAGTATCCCAACATTATCAAACTTATTTGTTCAACAAGTACATCAACAGTTTAATTGCTTTGCTGCCCACCATCCATTATCAACTGAATCTATTTCACCCACATCTTCCTTTACTGCATGTAGCAGACAAATAGAAAAAAAAATCATTGGGCTGAGAAATTCCCCATCTATGTGGGGCTAAAGAAATTACAGCATAATGGGGATTTAACTACAAAGTATTCAATCTGTTCAAAACAAATCAATTGTGGTTGGGATATAGTGGTGAACAAGACAGGCTTTCTGGCCCTTGTGGAGCTTAGATAGAGCCCTAATTGAAATGTTAATCAAACTGGCATTGCCAAAAACTGAGTGCTGTAAGCATCAGCTCCCCAAGGAAGAAACATGGGAACCCAGAAGTCAAGTGAGTTGTATGGGTGGTGATGATAACAGGGTTGGGAGATTGTCTGAGGACAGCTTTGAGGAGAAGACTGAGAATAATAAATATAGTTTATGGCTTTGCGTGGACTGTTAGGTGATACAGAAATGAAGTTTTGAATGCCTCACATCATGCAATAGGATGATAAAGACTCAGAATAGAGAAAAGAGCTCTTTTGGACATGAAATAAAGAACTGGTACTGGGAAGATGTCTAATAATAACTTTTAAAAATGCAATCAACCTCTCACCCATTAGCCAGATGAAAATGTTGAAATGGTCAGATATTCCATTTGTGCCAGTGGACAGGTTATTTCAAGGTCAAAGAATTGAAATTGAGTGATGGAATCTGTTATTTAGGGTTGAAAACGTGAACATGAAGGCAGTCTATACAAAGACCGTGCCACACATCTTATTTAATAAACCTAATGGCAATGATTTTATTCTTATATGTCATAAAAGCCAAAAAAACCCACATTTTTCATGCTTTTTACAGCACAACATTAGCCTCACAAACTCTTATTTTGAACAAAATTTATAGTGAAGAATGTGACCACCTAAATTATTCACTGTATTCCATCTCACTGTACCTTAAATGTTTTGCTACTAATTTTGTGTTCTCCAAGTATGAACATATATCACAGCTGATGACATTCAAGAAAACGTGCAGTCTTTGAAAATAACCCCAGGGGAACTCCAGATATGGTTTGAAAGAAACAACAACGTTAAGAGTGAGTAAAAAAAAATTTAAAGTTTGGAAGTACGAATTCTGATGCGTTTGATTTTTTAAATATGTTATAGCCTCACCTTGGGTATATGTGCTAGTTCTTTCTTTAAAATTGCCCTAGCTTGCCTGTCCCAGCAGATATCAGATTTCAGTACTACATACCTTGCTTTATCCTCAGATTAAGGATGTTTTACACAAAAATTTGTTTGCTCCCAGTTGGGTATAATGCTGCTCATTTGATGTTCATATCTAATAAGATAGAATCATTTTTACAAGTTTTCCTAAGTCAAGGTCTATTTTATTTGATTTTGATGATAAATAATCAGAATTATTTTTACTGCAATCTCTCTTTAATTTTACTTTTTCTTATTTCTTCTCTTTTA
>NW_006296619.1:563918-567210 GCF_000327345.1 Myotis davidii | reverse complement strand
GAAGACGCAGCTCTAGAGGAGCCTCACTATCTACTCTGGAAAAGATAAGGCCTAAAAGGTAAGTATCCAAGTGAAACTCACCATGGTGAGGGGAAAAGAGGGGAGGACAGTTATGCTCACTGGACACCTGCCCTGTCTCAGGCACATTATACACTTGACACATTTAATCTTTATAAATTCCTTATAAGACTCCATATTCGCATCCCCAATCATTAGAGAACCAAAGCTCAGCAATTAACATAATTACTAGGAAATTTAATTAGCAAATAAGGGGACTACGTTTCAAACCTAAATCTGGTTGACTACAAAAATCCATGTGATTGACATGCTACCATCCTTCCTTCTCAACATTAGATTTAAATAATAAACCAAAGATAAAGAAAAACTTAACATTTATTATATGATTGTAAAATTATGTATATTCATTGTAAAATTTTTAAATACAGAAATACATAAAGGTCCACAATCCCACCAACTTGTTAAGACTCACTATTAACATTTTAAGGTAAGTGTTTTTATTAATAGATATAATTATATTTAAATGGAACCATGATATAATACTATCTTATCATCTGCTTTTTCATGAGCCTTCCAGATCTTATTAAGTATTTTTCTATAACATAATTTTTAAATGGTTGCAATGTTTCATCACATGGATAAACCATAATTAGGATTTTCTTACTATTTACGTTTAAGTTGGTAGAATTTTTAGCCATTATATTGAAAACTGTGATGAACATTCCTGTGAATCATTTTATACATCTAGTCATGGTTAGTTTATTTGAAAAAAAAATCCTTAAAATAATATTGCTGAATTAAAGTGTATGCATTTCTTCAAGTCTTTTATTGTATCTAGAGGCCCGGTGCACAAAATTCGTCCACTCAGGGGAGGGGTCCCTCAGCCCAGTCTGCATCCTCTTGTAGTCCAGGAGCCCTCAGGGGATGTCCGACTGACGGCTTAGGCCTGCTCCCCATGGGAAGTGGGCCTAAGCCAGCAGTCAGACATCCTTAGCACTGCCATGGATGCAGGAGAGGCTCCCGCCACAGTCACTACACTCAACAACCATGAGCCTGGCTTCTGGCTGAGAAGCACCCACCGCCCCATCCCCTGTGGAAGCACACTGACCATGAGGGGACAGCTCCTGTGTTGAGCATATTCCCCTGGTGGTCAGTGCGCATTATAGCAACTGGTCATTCCACCATTCGGTTGATTTGCATTTTAGCCTTTTATTACAAAGGATTATCATTTTGCATTCCACACATTTTTACAGCACTTTATATTTCCAGTATCTATATTTGGTAATATTATCTTTCCTTGCAACTTTAACAACACCAGTATTATCTTTTTCCATTGCTCTCAGTACGTAAACAGAAAATAGTACCCAATTTTGTCTAATTTTATATTAATTTGAATACTATTTAAATTGAATGTTTATATACTTGTTAGCCTTTGCATATTTCTTTTTTGAATTGCCTATTTTCCTAATAGTGGGATTTATTTTTTTCTGGGTTAAAAATTTTCATTTTCTCTTCAGTTTGCTTATTATATTTTCCCCACAGACTTTTAGATTTTTATTCTGTCAAAATATTTTTATAAACTTTGCTCATTTGATTATAATTTGGTTACACTCTGAGATCTGAAAAAAATCTTTTAGCTTTCTTCCATTTTTAAAAATATTGAATCTAAGTCAATCAGAAATACATTTTCATGTATAATGTGTTGACTTTACTAAATTTTGCATTTTATATTATGTATGTTTTCAAGAATTATTCTTGGAGAATTATTTTGCTTTTAACAATATTTGCATTTAACCATTCAGTCTTAAATACATATTTTACTATTTGATTTTTCAAATCCAGTTTTTATACTACAATTTCCTCAATCTTGAATTATGTATTCTAATTAATCACCCAGCATCCAAGAGTCTTCGTAGAGGAATTGCTTTAACTGTATTTAGAATTAACTGTATTTTTAAGTGTTTATAAATCTGAGAAAGACTGTTGCTTTTGAACATAAATCACTAAATCCTGGTTATAGGGTTCTTTCACAAGAATTTGTTTTTCTTAAAATTCTGTAGACACTTTTCTATTGTTTCTTGAGTTTTTATATTGAAAATAAAGTTGTGTCCAAACCAAAATTGCCTAGCTTATAGGTATTTTTCCCTTCCCAGATGCTTATAAAGCTCTTTCTTTTCTTTTTTTAAAATATATTTTATTGATTTTTACAGAGAGGAAGGGAGGGGGGTAGAGAGTTAGAAACATCAATGAGAGAGAAACATGGATCAGCTGCCTCCTGCACACCCCCAACTGGGGATGTGCCCGCAACCAAGGTACATGCCCTTGACTGGAATCGAACCTGTGACCCTTCAGTCCGCACGTTGACGCTCTATCCACTGAGCCAAACCAGTCAGGACTAAAGCTCTTTCTTATTCATGTAATTATTTTGATGCCTGCTTCAATTCTGCTACTGCATTTATAGTTTTCTTATGGTCTTTTCTTATCTCATGCAGCTCCACTCCACTCATTTTTACCTGACTCCCTTATCTTTTTCTTTCATTTGAACCTGAGTTCTAAAGTTCAAGTTAATTATGAGAAACTTAGAAAAAAATATTTAAAAGAGAGAAAATAAAGAGTAGATATCAAGAAGGATTAGACTGAAAGGTGGTTGTTGGTTTTTTTTTAGTTTTATATGGAGTCTAAACAACTGACTGAAAAGTGAACCACCCATGAATAAATCATTGGATAGCCATAAAATGGGATACCACAAAAGCAATGAAAAGAACAAAGTCTTGTTAGAACAGCAATCAAGAATGACCTTTGCACACATCATGATGAAGCCAGTTACAATACAGTACATATTTTATCATTACACATATAAATTGAAACATAAACTAATGTCCAGACATAACATTTGAAAAAGTAGTTACCTTTGGGAGGTATAATACTGAAAGGAGGTACAAAAAATGCTTGTAGCTTATGTTCTATTTCTTAATTTTGGTAGTGGTTACACTAGTATCTTTACTATGTGAAAAATAAATCAAGCTTTACACTTAAGATCTGTGAAAGTTTCTGTGCGTATGTCATACTTCAATAATAATTTACCAAAATAGTGAACTACAGACCCATTTAGCTAACTTTTAAAATACCTACAATTATACAACTTTTTTGTTTTATTAAATGCAAGCAAATAATTAGCCCTTGTCGATTTTTTTGATTTTTTTAATTAAATCTTTATTGTTCAGATTATTACATTTGTTCCTCTTTTTTCCCCCCCAAAACTCCCCTCCTCCCA
>NW_006296619.1:561876-563015 GCF_000327345.1 Myotis davidii | reverse complement strand
TTGATTGGCGGTCTCACTAGTCTTTTTGAGGGCCTTACTAAGTTTATCGGCAGCTTCTAGACAGTTCTTAAGAGGCCTTAAAAGTGTGGTTTTGAACTCTATATCCTCCATTTCTGTCAGTTGTGGCCTGTTTCTTTGTCTCCGCATTTTTTATGCTTTCTTGGTGTACCCCCTTGTGGTCTTTGTGCTCAGTCTTGTTGTAGTTAAGCCTTGATTGTTGTAGGTAATACTGGGGGGGATTTGACCTCCAGGCCAACTGGCTGTGAGAATAGCCCTTGTCAATTTGATTTAAAATGCCAGAGTAAAAAAACAAAAGTGAAGTACTGAGAAATTCAGATTGATAGTTACAAAATAATAAGAGGATGTAACATTCAGCACAGGAAATATAGTTAATAATATTGTAATATAGTACCAGTTGGGTACTGAAAATATCAGAGGATATTTGTAACCTATATGATTGTCTAACCACTATGCTATACACCTGAGACTAATACAAAATAATATTGAATGTAAATTATAATGAAAAAATTATTTTTAAATGACAAAATGATCATAACAATAACAGCAATAATAATAAAATATACCAGGGTAAAAAAAAAAAAAGACATTGCACCAGTAATATCTATACATCTTTGTCACCAGAAATGTCTACAGATGAGTATATATCCCATTCATGAGCTTTCCATGGAAAAACATACCATACCGTCCAAGTACATTTATTCTAAGCATTGATATTGGCAAAGTTAAAGTCACTTATTTTCTTCAGCTAATAGATGAACTCAGCCAAGGAAGATTCAGCACTTTCTGTTCTTTTTTGCAGGAGACATGTTTGCTAGGAGCCCTGTCCTCAACCAGTCCGGCCCCACTGAGTTTGTGTTCCGAGTATTCACTGCTGTCCCTGAATTCCAGGCCCTTCTCTTCGTCCTCTTTCTCCTCCTCTACCTGATGATCCTATGTGGCAACACAGCCATCATCTGGGCGGTGTGCACACACAGCTCCCTGCGCACCCCAATGTATTTCTTCCTGTCCAACTTATCCTTCATAGAGATCAGCTACACCACCGTGGTGGTGCCCTTGATGCTTTCCAACATCTTTGGAGCCCGGAAGCCCATTTCTCTGGCTGGCTGCGGGGCCCAGAT
>NW_006296619.1:559298-561428 GCF_000327345.1 Myotis davidii | reverse complement strand
GAATGCCATCATCGGTAAAGCAGCCTTGGACACTGATTGAAGGCTTAGGGGAACTAGGGTGGGTGTCTATAGGTCTCCATGATAATGAACTCTAAACAAGAAATATAAAATTATAACACTGACTTTATCACACTTTGCAGTTAACATTTCTCTTTAGCCATATTTGCTCCATGTCTATAATCCACAGTCATTTTCCTGAAGTGTTTTAAATAAGACTTGAAAATTTGGACAAACCTTTCTATGGAGGAGCTCTAATCTGCTAGTCCTAATTGAAAGATTCTCGGCTCAGACATGACACTGGCTCTATCAGGGAACCCCACCCCATACATGCCGTGAGTAAAGGTTGGTACCTTTAGATGGCCTGTCTCCTGAGGAGGCAATGATATTAATTTATCCCGTGAAAGATGCCTCAAATAAGGACTATTCATTAAGACATATATTTCGCTCAAATAAATATATTTTATTATTGTTTTGGTTATGAGTGTATGGCTAAACATAATTTATTTAATGCATCCATTTCCTTTACTTCATGGACCCCAACTGGTCACCTTCATTTCCTTTCATTCTTCCATGCAGGGAGCTGTCAGAATTAGCATTCACTGACAAGGCTCTCACACTATGTGTCATTCATGCAAGAGTATGGAAGACAGCTTGGTGTTGATGCCAGCACTGCTTTCATGAGCTGCCTATGCTGGTGGCTTCAAGTAGCCTTGTTCTTACCCCTTCGTCACCTCTTCCTGTGCCCTCATAATGGCTGCTGCCAAGATATCCACTCAGCAGGTGGCACTACTGTTCCTCCCACCTCAGCAAAGTCCTGCTGCAGGATGGTTGCTACACCTTCCTGTCCCTGTACCCCAACCACAGGTAAACCCTCAAGTAGAATGGGCTTCCCTTTTTGGTGTTCCCCGCTGACACCATGCTGCTCAACTCACTTACATCCTGAGGAACAATGAGGTGAAGAGGACTCCAGGGATAGCTTTCAGCAAGGATGCCCTTGTTCAAAACAATTATCAGGCAGGGTGTCTGGATCAGCCTCTGAAGTTGATGTTACTTAGCAGCAACTCCAGGAGGAAGAGTGAGAGTACCCTCCAGTGAATATTAAAAGTGGTGGAAGAAATTGGTATAATCCTTCTGAATGTAATACAACTAGGTGTACCAAAGCCTAGAAAGGTTCTATTCTTTGATTCAATGATTCCTATTCTAAATCATAACCTCAAAAAAGTAAGAGTCAAAACTGAAAGTATAAGGTGGTTTCTTACTTTTATAAACTGAAAAGCTATTAAAATCTAATTTTCAGTCCTGGTCAGTTTGGCTCAGTTGGTTGAGCATTGCCCCATGCACCAAAAGGTCTCTGGTTCAATTCCTGGTCAGGGCACATACTTGGGTTTCGGACTTGATTCCCAGGAGGCAGCCAATTGATGTTTCTCTCTCTCTTTCTCTTTCTTTCTCTCTCCTCTCACTCTTGCTCTTTCTCGCTCTCGCCCCTCTTCTCTGCCACCCCTTCTCCTTTCTTTACTACCTCCTTCTCTCTCTAAAAATCAATGGAAAAAAATATCCTCAGGTGAGGATTAACAACAAAATATAGGAGCCCAATTCTGTAAAACACATGCATAATGATGAATGCAAAAACACCAAAAAGTTAACAGTTGTTTTCTGTGGTTTGTAGAATTATAGATACTTTTCCTTCTTTATTACTTTACTAGAGGCCCAGTCCATGAATTCATGCCCCAGTGGGGTCCCTTGGCCTGGCCTGTGGGATAGGGCTGAAACCGGCTCTCTGACATCCCCTGAGGGGTCCCAGATTGCAAAGGTTGCAGGCTAGGACGAGGCACTCCACCAGTGCATGATCGGGGCTGGGGAGCCATATAAGAGGTTGGCCAACTGGGGAGGGACTGTGGGAGAGCTCCAGGGCATGTCCAGCCCATCTCACTCAGTCCCAATAGGCTGGACCCCAGCAGCAAGCTAACCTACCAGTTGGAGCAATCTGTCCCCTGGTGGTCAGTGCATGTCATAGTGAGCAGTGAGCAGCCTTAGCATATAATTAGCATATTATGCTTTGATTGGTTGAATGGACAACCAGATGACCGGACACTTAGCATACTAGGCTTTTATTATATAGGATTTGCCCAC
>NW_006296619.1:548681-558872 GCF_000327345.1 Myotis davidii | reverse complement strand
GAAAGAATAGGGATATTTGGTCACTGTGACACACACTGACCACCAGGGGGCAGGCACTCAATGCAGGAGCTGCCCTCTGGTGGTCCGTGCACTCCCACATGTGGGAGGTCTGCTCAGCCACAAGCCAGGCTGATGGATGCCAGTACAACAGTGGTGGTGGGAGCCTCTCCTGCCTCCTCAGCAGCGCTAAGGATGTCTGACTGAAGCTTATATCTGCTCCCCGCTAGCAAGTGGACATCCCCCGAGGGCTTCCAGGCTGCCTGAGGGATGTCTGATTGCCAGCTTAGGCCCAATCCTCTGGGGAGGGGACCTAAGCCAGCAGGTGGTCATACCCCAAGGGGTCCCAGACTGCGAGAGGGCACAGGCCGGGCTGAGGGACACTCCCCCCGCCCCCCGAGTGCACAAATTTTTGTGCACTGGGCCTCTGGTGTTTTTAATAATAAGACTGTGTTTCTCCTATACTCAAAAAAGAATCTGACATGCACATAGATTTATTAGGCACATAAACTTCCCATCATCATAGTACCATGATTCTTCTCCACTTGTCACATTTTCCCTAGATTCCACTTCTTTTTTTTTGGTTACTTCTTTTTTTCTTCAAACCTACTGCTGATGCTTTAAAATTTTTTTAAGCTGATTTCACATGGGGATAAAGAAAATGAATTATGAAGTGTTACTTATTCTGGAAAGAGTTATGGATTTAACAATATATTAGAAATGTCTTTGTTTCCAACTAAATGTTGGAGAAGAACAAAACTCTCTGGTTGGCAGTTTGCTTATTAACAAATGCAGGCAAGTCACATCAGACTATATGAATCAATTAAATGTACATAGTGTGCTAGGCATTGTCTGGAATGCCAATAAAAGGTAAATTTGGCCCTGACTGGTTTGGCTCAGTGGATAGAGTAATTTGAGTTAATGAGCTCCTTAACGAGCTTCTTAACGAGCTCAGTCTTGGAACAAATTAAACTCGTAAGTCAAGGCCCCACTGTGTGTGTGTGTGTGTGTGTGTGTGTGTGTGTACATTTAAATCCAAATTCTGAGAAAAAGTAGTTGAGAAATCAAGAAAATGGGAGGAAATATTATAATTCTCCTGCATGAATTACAGCATAATGATCAACACAGAGAGGCAATGAGTTCAGAGGAGTCATGTCAAGGGGAAAGCAGGAGACATGGCACACAGTCAAACGTTAAGTCTGCATTTCTGGAACCTGGACAAGAAGCACTGGAAGAAGAGCAGTCACGATCTAATCAGTCAGTCTTGCTAGTAGCTGCTTCTGAGTGTGTGTGCATGGTCCTATCTGCTGCCAACATGAGTCATTCTTACAAATAAAATTAACATTTATAAGTTTATATGCGTAGGATATTATACAAATCCTATGAGTGATGTTCCGAGAAATAAATTTTGGAAGCAAATTTAACTCCTTAAATTGGAAATTTTGACATGTGGTTCTGTGTAGTGCTGTTCATCTTACTGGGCAATCTGAATGCTTAGTTATTAAAATATCACCCAATAATACTCATGGACATATTCCAGTATTTGGCTATTCACTGTAGTCTACTTGATATATACTAATACACCTAGTATTTATAGTTATTAAACAAATTTAGATACCTACAATAATAATTAAAGTGTATAAAGAATGTTGAAATATTTTAAGAATGACATAAGTTTATGCATTCCTGAAAATTTCTAGGGATTTCAATTTCTCATTCTCACATGTTAAAGACCAAGGAAACCATATAGGAAATGTGTGTTTGTTCATGTCTGTGTTGCCTAATTACAACTAATAAGTGTAGATAGAGAGATGGCTATATAAGGAAATGATTGAATGAAATAGATTATAAAACACATCCTGGGAAGACAGTTTGTATTATGGATATGGGATGAGTCAGAATAACCCACAGTACCACATCATCAAGAATCTCAAATGGTGCCTAATCGGTTTGGCTCAGTGGATACAGCATCGGCCTGTGAACTGAAGGGTCCCAGGTTTGATTCCAGTCAAGGGCATGTACCCTGGCTGCGGGCACATCCCCAGTTGGGGGGTGGGCAGGAGGCAGCTGATGATGCCTCTTTCTCATCGATGTTTCTAACTTTCTATCCTTCTCCCTTTCTCTCTGTAAAAAAATCAATAAAATACATATATTTTTTAAAAAGAACCTCAAATGGTGAAGGGGGCAGGGATTTAGGATAAGAAGAAGAATATTGAGATACAGTGACTTGTAGATGAAGAAGGAACTATTTTATGTGTCAGACACTGGCTTGTATGCTTAAATTTATAGACAGAAATATAAGATATTTGCTTTCAAAGAGTTCAGACTATTGGGAAAGTAACATACAATTATGAGTCAATCTTTTTTATGTAGAGTAGAAGAGAGTAACATATGCAAGAAGACAATAGTGTCACATAGGCCAGCGTCTTCCTCAACATAAGTTTTGGTAAGTTCTTCTGTTTTTTCCAAAAAGGATTTTTTACTTTTTCCCCATAACCGAGGAGTTCTCAGAAGCCCTAGCTCCAAAATGTCTAAATCAACAGCTCTCTCCTACCTGCCCATGTATTTATACATAAGTGCCTCCTACTTACTTGTTCTATCCTGGGTCTTATTTCTGAGTAAATGCCACATACCTGGTCTCTTCCTCTTGCCTAATGTGGATTAACTTCCTATGCAACTGGGAGGCTGACTCTTCACTCTGAATGTTATCATAGGTAGGAGCCTTCTTGGCTCCACTCTGTCTCCCAGAATCTGCTTCCAGAATCCCAGCAAAGATTTAACATCTCAACCTCTGCTTATCTGGGAGAAAAGATAAGGCAAGAAAATATTTTCCATTGATTCTGATGTGATAATAGATTCAAATTCCATTTGAAGCAAAAAGAAAAAGTGGGAGCTTGTTTTGCTTCTATTATAACGTAATCAAAGTGTAAATACCATACAATAAAATACATAGATCTCAACTGGTTCGGGTTGATGTGTTTGGACAATTGTACTCAGTAATGAAATGTTTTTATCACCCCAGAAAGTTCTCTTGTGCCCCTTTCCAATCAAGTCCTCTCCCAGCCCAATCAACCACTGCACTGTTCTGGCTTCTATCACTCATATTTCCCTCCTAGCTGTGGGTAGCTATATAAATGATAGATGATAGATAGATAGATAGATAGATAGATAGATAGATAGATAATAGAAAAACTTGCTTTTTCTTTTTTCTCCATTGTCCAGTTATTTTAAATACTAGAAGCCCGATGCACAAAATTCGTGCAAGGGGCTCGGCCCCCACTGCAGCAGCAGCAGCCACCTCTGCCTCAGTGCCCCCTGCCCACTGTAGCGGCCACTTCTGCCTCGGCTCACGCCACCATGGCTTTGTCCAGAAGGTTGTCCAGAAGGACATCTGGAAGAACGTCCTAATTAGCATATTACCCTTTTATTATTATAGGTTAGTCATGAATAACTATATAGTTAGTCTGTAAGTGAAGTTGCTTTCTGCTGAGGAGAGGGTGAGTGCTCTTGGTTTGGGTGAGAAATAAGGCATATGTAAACATTAGAAGAAGGAATGTACTGATTTGGGCTTTGTCTCTGGCTATACAGCCTCCCTTGCTCCTATCCATTTCAGGGTCTGTTTTTTCAACTTTCCCAATGTATCTGTAAAACAATATTAGTTCAATATGTTTCTTTTCAATATTAAAAACCCAGATTTTATTTCTTTTATTTGCAACTAAGAGTACTGAGTGCTAAATCAATGGGTCCCTAGATTCCCTTCCCATGCTGACATTCATTTAAGTGATACAGAGGCCATAGCCTACCCTTTCCACTAGAGATAGCATCTCTTGGGACTCATTGCCCCTCTTGCAGGAATTAACTCAATTCTTGAGATATTTTATTAATTGCTCCCCCTCTACTAGGCACTACAGGGTAAACAGAGGAGGAATTCTCAAAATGCTTACTATCTCATTGGGAACATAAGACACACAACAAATAATTCACTCACTGGTGAAGAGCAGTAACTAACTAAGTTACAAACAGGAAAATCACAGGTAGGAAGATGTACCAGAAGATGAACAAACAAAAAAAGCAGAGCTAACTGTCTATTCCCCATTTACCTCATAGAGACTGGTATGTGAAAACAACTGTTTGTCTTGAGGAAAACATCTTGGGGATACAATCCCAAAGGACTTAGAAGGTGCCAATGTCCCATGTGAGCCCAGCATGATGACTATTAACTCCGATTCTTGGGAAAAGAGTCTGATTCTGAAAATCACATAAGAGCTACTCTTAGTCACTCCACTGCTGCCCTGCCAACAGCACGTTAGACTATTGTGTCTAGAGTCCAGTCACTTTCTGAGATCCTACCATCTTTCAAAGGTGAGCTTTTTTAACTTAGTGCTGCTCTTAACCAGTGAGGCAGATGCCTCAGGAGGTCAGCAAAATTTGTACAGTATAGCTGATGGGTGGGAAAGGCAGGACAGGAAGGTGAGAGTAGAGATTGTCCCTCAAAAATATACAGTTTTACATTCTGGCTAAGCCCAAACCATTTGGGGCATAGTGAATTTTTACCCTCATCTTTCTATGATTCTTCTTTCCTAAGAGAGCCACTCCATAACCTCCTACTACTATAATCTCCTCTACTCCGCAGGTTGCTTCTTGGTTGGAGTCCCAATGACATGGTTTGACTCCAACAACCCCCTGCAGCATCTACTTGGCCTATAAAAAAAAAAATCACATATTCATTCTATGCATGGATGAGGAAGCATTGCCCTACCATGCTTTTTCCTATCCCTGGTGATGATCCAGTGAGCCTTCTCATTTAGAAGTGAGAGGCAAACATGTCTTTAGATCTTTATGTATCCTCTAAACTGTCTTTGTTTACCCAACATCTAGCCATGAGTAAAGCAAAATTCTGGTCTCCCTTCTTGTACACATTCTCCAAGAGCAGTTCTTTTGGAGTCCCCCCTAAGTTGAGGAGGAAGGGGTATATACCCATACTCATTCTTAACCCTCAATTGTTTCTCCTTCCCCAAACTCTTCACTTTAATGACACTTCAAAATTCTATCTTCTTCGAGTTAAAGGATGAGGATGGATGGTGGGAAAAGTCCTAGAACTAAGTTGTTCATTTTTAAGTAATTCCTTCAGAGAGGGGTATCTAGCATCTTTAGAATATGGCGTATACCTCAAATATTATCTTAATTTGGGGCATTTAACTACAGTTGGAGCCCACTGTAAAAATCACATTCAGAATTATGTTAGAGTTTAAAACATGTTCATTGAGAAGTATCTGTCATGTCTCTATTTTTTCTTCGTGAGGCATTTACTGGAGCTCTGCACTGCTGACACAGTTCCTTATTAAGTAATCTTTCTCCACCCTTCATTGCCCTTCAGCCTAAAGGAAGTGCCCACCCACCTGCAATGGCTGTAACTAAATGGTACTATATTGGGGTTCCTTGTGGGAATAAGAAGACCTTGTGTTCCTTTCTTCAGATCAATAGAAATATGCATCAAGGAAACCAAACCAGCATCTCTGAATTCCTCCTCCTGGGACTCTCCAATGAGACTGAGAAGCAGAATCTCCTCTATGTGCTTTTCCTTAGAATGTACCTGGTCACTGTGGTTGGAAATGGCCTCATCATTCTGGCCATCAGCTTGGACTCTTACCTTCACACCCCAATGTACCTCTTCCTTGCTAATCTATCCTTTGCTGATATTTCCTCCATTTCCACCTCAGTCCCCAAAATGCTGATGAATATTCAGACCAAGCGTCAATCCATCTCCTATGAGGGCTGCATCACACAGATGTACTTTTCTATTGTGTTTGTTGTCATTGACAATTTCCTCTTGGGAGTCATGGCCTATGACCGTTTTGTGGCTATCTGCCACCCTCTGAACTATACAACCATCATGCAGCCCAGGCTCTGCATTTTGCTGACAATTATTCCATGGGTCCTCAGTAATATTGTTGCCCTGACACACACTCTTCTGCTCTCTTTCACACTTCTTCTGTGACTTGGCCTCTCTGCTCAAACTATCCTGCTCAGACACAATGATCAATGAGCTTGTGTTATTCATCGTGGGCTTATCAGTCATCACGTTCCCTTTTGCCCTCATCCTCTTCTCCTATATCTGCATTGTCAGGGCTGTCCTGATAATCTCATCCACAGAGGGAAAGTGGAAAGCCTTCTCCACCTGTGCCTCTCACCTGACAGTTGTATTGCTCTTCTATGGGACCATTGTAGGGGGTTATTTCTTCCCCTCATCCACTCACCCTGATGATAGAGATAAAATTGGTGCAGTACTATTCACTGTGGTGACACCCATGATGAACCCCTTCATCTATAGCCTGAGGAATAAGGACATAAAAGGTACCCTGAGGAAGCTCATCAATAGGAAAACTTCCTGCCTTTGATGTCCCAGGTATCTGAATTCCTTTTATCCTCATAACCAGATGGATGATTCTGTCCAAAGTTTGTGGTATAGTGGTAATAGTTCAGCTTTTAATAAGCTTTAGGGTATTTGCCTTCTATTCTAACCTCTGAAGAGTTGGGGCTTTTTCATGTTGCTCTGATCTTGGAAACAAACCCCTTAATTCCCTTAAGTCACAACCATAAATCATGTCTGATTATAATGTGAATTACTATAAACTTTGACAGAAATTGTACATAACTTAGATAATAACCCAGTGCATGTAGTACCTATAATCTAGCTTTTTCAGCTTTGAATATGTTTATTAGTAATTCCTTTATTCAATCTAGATTTCTCTATATTGGCTTTCCTGTTTTGCCAAGTTACTATTCAGTTACTATAAAGAAGGATCCACATTCAAACAATTTTGGACCACTTAGAGTTAAGTAAAACAAACTGTTTTAATTAGACAACTTCTCAGAGCTTTTAGTATAGGATAAATCTCCAGAAGGGTAAGATGGTTTTAGTATTTCTCAAAACTAAACATGTTCAATCATACCGGACCTGATTCATCACAGATTAGTTCATAGGTCGTGTGTTGTGAAAAATACATTTTGGGAAATGTATTTAGATGGAAAACCAGAGAGTGTGCATACAGAAGCCACCAATTCTTATCCTGACTCTGTGCCCAAGTAACTGTGAGATTTTAGGCATGTCAGTTCACTTTATTGAGCCTATTTTCTCATCTATAAAATGAGGCCATTGGCCCCAGTTGTTTCCAACTGTGTGTGTACATCAGGATTACTTGGGGGTACTCATCTTCTTCATCTGTAAAATGAAAATAATAATCCCAACATCTTAAAGCTGTGTGTTGCTAAATGGACATGTATATTATACAACTACCATGCTAGTTAGTATACCGTAGACACTAAAATAAAATTTAAAAGGTGTTCCTTTTTTTGCGACTGTCACATGGCTTCCAACTTTAATATGCCTTCCCTCCTAAACTAGGTTTTTCTGTCTCCAGTCTAAGCTGACTTCTATTTTTCTCTAAACATAAAATCCAACTTCTTTAAGAGAAACTATATTATCAGCCACCTGCTTTTCTCTGTGGCATCTCTTAAACTTTTATGTCTCATGTGCATTTTCATTACAAATGTAAAACCACCTGCTCTTATATGTGTTACCAACTAGCCTCTTCACTATCCTGCTTTCCTCAAGTGCCTCAACATCTACTTCATTTTACCCACACCTTCAACATGAAACATCACAGGGCTCCGCTTTCACTATTCCACTTAGAATAGCAGAAAGTCCTAGATTTGTAATCAGGAGGCTTGGAGTCTGGCCCAACTCTGCAGCTAACTCACCATGTGACAAGCCATGTTACTGATCTCAGTCTCTTTTTCTGTAATAGGACCATTGGGTCTAATATAACTAAGCAGGTTCTATAACAGCATGTATCAGAAAAACCATTTATGTAAAATAGAAAGAGATGCCTAGGAGGAGAGTCAATAAAATATTAACAGTGGTTGTGGCAGATTGTATTGTCCAAAGATGCTCACGACATTTTACATTCCACATGCTCTTGAAGAACTTGGCCATTTCCCCTTCATGAAATGAAGGTTATGTTCCTCTCCTTTTAACCTGGAAGGTTTGGGAGACTCCTTTCACAAATAGAGTACCCCAGAAGTGGTGTTGCATGGTTTTCAAGAACCATCTACGAAAAATCAACACAGCCGAAACCGGTTTGGCTCAGTGGATAGAGCGTCGGCCTGCGGACTGAAAGGTCCCAGGTTCGATTCTGGTTAAGGGCATGTACCTGGGTTGCGGGCACATCCCCAGTGGGGGATGTGCAGGAGGCAGCTGGTCGATGTTTCTCTCTCATCGAAGTTTCTAACTCTCTATCTCTTGCCCTTCCTCTCTGTAAAAAATCAATAAAATATATTTTTTTAAAAATCAACACAGTTTCCACCTGGCACTCTCTCTCCCAGGACATGTACCTCTGGGGCCCTGAGTTACCATGTAAAAGGTCCCACTACTATGAAGCCACCATGCTGGAGAAGACATGTGGAGAGGCCACAATGACTTAGAGAGAGAGATGCCCACGGAGCCCTAGCTGCTTCAGTCTACAAGTCTCTGAGTCCCCCTAGTCAGTCATCCAACTTATGAGCAAGTGAAATGTAAGCTGATCTGTCTTTGCTCTGTCTCCAAGTGAAAACTGCCTACCAAAATCCAGCCAACTTCTAGAACTGTGAGAGATAGTAATAAAAGGATTATTACTGTTTTGAGTCCTCCATTTGGGGCTGATTTGTTATAGAGCAATATGTAACCAAAACAGTGGGTTTTATTTCAAAGAATAGAGTGATTCGTATTATACCCTGTTATTGCTTTAAAATTTTAGAATAACTATCACATTAGGAAGAAAATAACTTTTTGTTGTTGTTAATCCTCACCCGAGGATATCTTTCCCATTGATTTTTAGAGAAAGTAGAAGGGACAGGGAGAGACACACAGAGAGAAACATTGATAGGTTGTCTCCCACACACACCCTGATCAGGGCTGGGGATCAAACCTGCAACCCAGGTATGTGCTCTTGAATTGAACCTGAGACACTTCTGTCCATGGCTGACACGCTAACCACTGAGCGGCAAAACCGGCTAGGGCGAAAAAATATATATTTTTTTATTTTAAGGAAAATAAACTCTCTTGCCTATTAAATCTATTAAACCAACATGTACCAGAATCTTCTCAGTTACATAAACATCAGTTGGGCCAATATGCAATTTTCTCTGTTTATTCTGGTTTCATCTAGCCCATATTTGATATAAGAACCAGCAGGGTTAGACCAAAGCCATTTAGTTTAATTTGGTTGCCATCCCTGTGTACCTGTCCTGGCCCTCTATTACTTCTAACTTGTAGATTCTATAGGAGACTGTATCCATACTAAGGTATAGCTCCATCTGCAGTGAATAGTGGGAAGTTGATTTGGCTAGGAATAGACTTGTATGTAACTTGGGAGTTATGTAAATTGGGAGTTTGCCTGACAAAGTGAATTAGGATTAAGTTTGGGACACAAAGGGCAATTGATTAAGGAAATGCAGGATCACAAACTTTTATGAAAACCTTGATACGTTTTCACAGAGAAGCATAAATCTGTACCTAGATGCTTGTACTTCCTGAATCCTTCTCCTATTTGTCATTTTCAACAAACATCTATTGTAAACCTTCACTTTACCAGGCTTTGAATCTGGCCCTGAGACTGAAAGGGTGAATGATTCACATTCCATGCCCTCAATGCACTCACAAACTAGAAAGAAACTGACAAAAAAAAGTAATTTTTAAGTGATTTTTAAGACCAGATAATCAAAAGACAATATTTAACATCATGGAATTTAGAAAGCATAAAATGTGCAAAGCACATTCAACTAAGTTTTATGCTATCCTTGTTCTTTTGTGTTAACCAACTTGTGATTTTATAAGTAAATGAGCAGAAACCCCTGTCATCTTAGTGTAGGTAACTGAAATGCAAAAGATGGAATAGAAAAAAACAAACCAAAAAAACACCATGCATTGGATAGAATTTACTTGTTAAACTTAACATATAAAGTGTCAGTAAAATATTTATTTATTTATTTATTCACTAAACAAATATTTTTTTGAGTATCTAGTGAGAGTTAAAATGAAATAAGACATCCCCATGGCTTTCCTGGCTCTTCTATCACAGTGCAGAGCACAGACAATGAACATATAGATAAATAAATAAGCAATGGCCATAAATATGAAGCAGCAAAGGTTGTGAT
>NW_006296619.1:546508-548632 GCF_000327345.1 Myotis davidii | reverse complement strand
AACATAAGGTGGAATAGCTATTTTAGATAGAGGGGTTTAGAAGTTGGGGAAGTCCTTTCAGTTATTTGACTGAGAACTGAATAAAACAAGGAAGTGAGCCATGAGATCTGGGGAAACACATTCCAAGAAAAAGGAAGAGCAGGTGTAAAGATCCTAATGTGGGAACAGGTTGGCTTGAACTAGAGGGAAGTAGAGGAGAAGATAATCATGAAGGCAGTTAGGGACCCAAACTGGCTAAATATCATAGTCCATAGCAATGACTGAATTTTATTTAGATACTTTAAGTAAATATTTAAACCCATGGGACTGGATGAAATTAACCTAAGGAATGACTACATAGGGAACCAGAGAGGGACCCCCCCCTTCCCCCGAGTGCACAAATTTTTGTGCACCGGGCTTCTAGTCCTATGTAATAAAAGGCTAATATGCAAATTGTCCCCTGTTCAGGCATTCGACCAGGGGGTGGGGCTGGCCAGCCAACCACCCATGGCCCCTCCCCCCAGGCAGCTCCACCCCCAATCGGCCCACCCACCCCGATTGGGGGTAGAGCAGGCAGGCCAGCCGAACCCCACCTGTGCACAAATTCGTGCACCAGGCCTCTAGTTTAGAAATAAGGGCCCAACATAGAAGTCTGAGAAGCTGAAATGAGGGAAGGAGGAAACTAGAATAATTGGTGTCTAGAAGATGGAGGACGAAACTGAAAAGACTGCCAATAAGAAGGTATCAACTGTTTTAAATACCACTGGAGCCAAACCATCACTCCTAAAATCACACTTTCTAATCTGCCCTCTTCAACTCTTGCAGCTATCACTTTTAGTGATCTCTAAACCACTCCTGCATCCTCAGGGTTGAATTCTAAGTTAAACTGTCTAATTCAGAACATATTTCTTAGAAGATTAAAATATCCTGAATTTCTCTTTTCCTCCGTTTTCCTTTTACTGCCTCTCTCTTATTCTCCTTTTAATAGAGAAATTTAGAGGACTCAAAACTACAAACCCCTCTCAGTGCCCTCAGCAGTCCCAGATCTGTCTCTTGCTTCAACAGTGTTTGGACGAACAGACCCAGGGACGCCACTTCTTCCAGCCTCTGACCACTCTCCTGCGTCTTATCCAGTCACCACCTTCAGAAACACCTCCCGGACCAGCCAACACACTGGGGTTTTTTCCTCCTTAACTCCTTACTGAACAACCATGAGCTCCCAAATTTGTCAGAATTATTCCACCCAGGAGGAGGCTGCAGTCAACCACCTAGCCAACCTGCATCTGTGGGCCTCCCACACCTACCTTTCTCGGGGCTTCTATTTCAACCATGAAGATGTGGCTCTCAAAGGCATGGGCCACTTCTTCTGTGAGGTGGCAGAGAAAAAGCACGAGGGCACTGACATCTCTTAAAGTTGCAAAACAAGCTCAGTGGCCGCACTCTCTTCCAGGACATGCTGAGGCCTCCCAGGATGAGTGGGCAAAACTCGGGACACCATGGAAGCCGACCTGGCCTTGGAGAGGAACCTGAACCAGGCCCTTTTGGAGCTGTGAGACCTGGGTTCTACCCATGCAGTCGTTCATCTCTGTGACTTCCTGGAGAATCACTTCCTGGGTGAGGAGGCAAAACTCATCAAGAAGATGGGTGACACCTGACTAACATCCGCAGGCTGCCGGCCCCCAGGCTGGGCTGGGTGAGTATATCTTCGAAAGCCTCACCCTCAAGTACGACTAGGAGCCTTTGGAGCCCATAGGTCTTTGAGGGGCCCCTTTGCATTCCCCTGGTATCTGGCTTTTTCCTGAGCCTCTTCCCAAAACTACTAGCCATTCTTTTAACCACCCTGCAGCCCACTCCCATGCACTGAAACAATACAGCTTTTTGCAGCAAAAAATACTACAAACCCCTTTTAAAATTGGCATACGGTGTTAGACAATACCATCTGTGACCTTAACTAACCAAGAAGTCTCAGGAACATCTTCTACTTTCTTTGATAATAAAAAGAATACTTGTCTAGTATTGGATATCCAAATGCTGTCTGCATGGATGGACCTAGAAAATATTATGCTAAGTGAAATAAGCCAAACTGAGAAAGACAAACATCACATGATCTCACCTATTTGTGGAATCTAATAAACAAAATGGTTG
>NW_006296619.1:533112-536869 GCF_000327345.1 Myotis davidii | reverse complement strand
ACATCCGCAGGCTGCCGGCCCCCAGGCTGGGCTGGGTGAGTATATCTTCGAAAGCCTCACCCTCAAGTACGACTAGGAGCCTTTGGAGCCCATAGGTCTTTGAGGGGCCCCTTTGCATTCCCCTGGTATCTGGCTTTTTCCTGAGCCTCTTCCCAAAACTACTAGCCATTCTTTTAACCACCCTGCAGCCCACTCCCATGCACTGAAACAATACAGCTTTTTGCAGCAAAAAATACTACAAACCCCTTTTAAAATTGGCATACGGTGTTAGACAATACCATCTGTGACCTTAACTAACCAAGAAGTCTCAGGAACATCTTCTACTTTCTTTGATAATAAAAAGAATACTTGTCTAGTATTGGATATCCAAATGCTGTCTGCATGGATGGACCTAGAAAATATTATGCTAAGTGAAATAAGCCAAACTGAGAAAGACAAACATCACATGATCTCACCTATTTGTGGAATCTAATAAACAAAATGGTTGACAACAAAATAAGACCCAAAGCATGAAGGCATGGAACAAACTGACATACCTCCATGTAGGGTTGGGGGGACAAGAAGAGATAAACCAAAGAACTTATAAACTTATATGTATAGTCCATAGACACAGGCAATAGGGTAGTGAAGACCTGGAGAGGGCGTACAGCGGAGAGAAGTACGGAGTGGTAGACATGGGAGATATCTGTAATACTATCAACAATAAAATATACATATATTTTTAAATAAAGTAAAATAAAAAGAATACTACATGTAACCAAGTGTGGTTTATCCTGGGATTATAAAAACGGTTTAATGTTCCAAAAGCAATCAATGTAATTAATCATATTAGTAGAGAAAGAAGAAAACTATATGATCATCCTAGTGGATGCAGAAAAATCTTTTGACAAAATCTAAAATTCATTCCTGATTTTAAAAAAACAAAAAACTCTCAACAAACAAGAAGTCAAAGGGAGCTCTCTTACCCAGATAAAGGCATCTATGAAAAATCTGCATAACAAATGGCAAAAGACTGAGAAGATTCCTCTAAGGTCATGATAGAAATTTACACTTTCACTGCTTCTATTCAACATTATATTGGAGGTTCTAGCCAGAGCAACACAGAAAGGAAAAATAATAAAATCACTCAAATTAGAAAGGAAGAACACTGCTTTTATTCATAGATAACATGATTGTATATGTAAAAAATTCAATGGCATCTATTAAAAGTTATTAGAACTAATAAGTGAGTTTTCCAAAATCAAAATAAAAAAGTAATTGTATTACTATACACAAAAAGAAACAATTTCAAATGAAAATTTTAAAATTGATATCATTACAATGGCATCAAAAATAATAGAGTATTGCCCCGCCGACATGGCTCAGGGGTTGAGCGTCGACATGTGAACCAGGAAGGTCATGGCTCAATTCCCGGTCAGGGCACATGCCCCCACGTTGTGGGTTCGATCCCCAGTTCTGAATGAAATCAATAAATATATATTTTTAAAAATAGATAAATAAAAATAATGGAGTTCTTAAGAATAAATCTGGCCCTAGCTGGCTATTCTCAGTCATTAGAGCATTGGCCCATGGACTGAAGGGTTGAGGATTTGATTCTGGTCAAGGGAATGTACCTCAGTTGCACACTAGATTCCCAGCCTCAGTCAGAGTGCATGTGGGAGGCAACCAATAAATGTGTCTCTCTCACATTGATGTTTCTCTCTGTCTCTCCCCCTCCCTTCCACTCTCTCTAAAGATCAATGAAAAAAATATCCTTGGGTGAGGATTAACAAACAAAAAGAAGAAGAAAGAATAGTTCTAACAAAAATTTGAAAAAGCTACATACACTGAAAAACACAAAGCAATGATGAGATAATTTAAAGCAGACCTAAATTTAAAAAGAGAAATACATTAAATTCATGGATCAGAAGAGTCAATATGTCAGCTTTCCCCAAATTGATCAATAAGAATCAATACAATCTCAACCAAAATTATAATAAACATTTTTGTGGACATTGACAAATTGTTTTTTTAATTATATAAAAATTCAAAGGTCCCTAAGTAATTAAAATGGATGAAATTGAAGTACTAGCACTACCTGATCTCTAGACTTATTCGTATTTAAGACTGTGTGGTATTGGCATAACAACAGACAAATGGAGCATTGAAACAGAATTGAGTTCAGAAATAGGCCCAAATATATGGACAATATATGTCCAACATATATGGACAATTGATTTTCAACAAAGATGTGAAGGCAACTTAGTGGGGAAAAGGATAGTCTTTTCAACAAATGGTACTGGAATAATTGGATATCCATATGCAAAAATATTTATTTTGACCCATACCTGATTCCATCTATAAAACTCAACTCAAAATGGATCCTAAACTTAAATGTAAAACCTAAAACTGTAAACTTTTAGATGAAAACAGAGGAGAAAATCTTTGTGAACATGAGAATAAGCAAAGATTTCTTAAATATAACAACAAAAGCAAAAGCCATAAATGACAAAATTGATAAACGGGACTTTGTCAAAATTAAAATATTTATTCTTTGAAGGACACTGCTAAGAGCAACAGAAGACAGTGCCAGAACTGGGAGAAAATCTTTGCCAATCACATTTCTGATAAAGGACTTATATTCAGAAATATAAAGAGCTTTTGATATGTCAATTATAAGAAAACAAAAAGTCCACTTAAACAAGAGCAAAAGATTTGAACAGACACTTCATCAAAGATTTACTCATGGCAGTTGAGCACATTAAAAGATTAAATATCAACATTATTACTCAACATTATTACAAACTAAAACCACAGTGAGGTAGCTATTAGAATGCTAACATTAAAAAGTTTGGCCATAACAAGTGTTGACAGGGATATGGAAGACCTGAAATGTTCATGTGTGGCTGGTGGAAATGTTAAGTAATACAACCACTTAGCAAACAGTTTAGTAGTTTATTAAAAAGTTAATCATATACCTACTATATGATCCAACCATTCTACCCCTAGATAGTTAACTAAGAGAAATGAAAGTATATATTCATACAAAGATTTCAGGAATGTTCATAGCAGCATTACTTAAAATAGCCAAAAACTGGAAACTACCCAAATTCCCATTGACATGTGAATGAATAACAAATTATGGTATATCCATGAAATGGAAAAATACCCAGCAATAAGCAATGAACTACTGATACCTGCAACAACATTAATGAATCTCAAAATAATTATTCTGTGAAAGAAGTCAGATATGATTCTATTTCTATAAAATGTATATGAAATTCTAACTAATGTATAGTAAAAATCAGATTAGTGTTATGAAGGGGAGGATGGTGGAAGGGACATTTAGAAGCAAGTACAATAGGATAAAGGAAACTTTGGAAATGATGTATATGTTATTATCTTGCTTGTGGTGATGGTTTCATGGGTATGTGCATATGTTAAAACTTACCAATTAGTGCATTTATATGTGTGCAGTTTATTGCACGTCAATTATACCTCAGTAAAGCTGTTTTTAGAAAGACATAGCAAATCAGAAGAGGTTTCAGACACATCCTTTGAGTAATCTTATAATAGACAGGTTGTAGATGATAGATGATTAGATAGATAGATAGTTAGATAATAGATACATAGAGAGATAGATGATAGATAGATAATAGAACAAAATAATGTTATGTATATTTAGAATAGTAAGAAATAAAGTTTGGAAAGGAATCTTGAATTCTTAGGCAATCACTGAAAATTGAAAAAGAAGATATGGGAAACCAAGATGGCGACC
>NW_006296619.1:510142-532224 GCF_000327345.1 Myotis davidii | reverse complement strand
AACACCCAACCAGAAAAGCTAAATGAAAAAAGAATCCAAAAATACAAAGATAGTGTAAGGAGCCTCTGGGACAGCTTCAAGCGTACCAACATCCGAATTATAGGGGTGCCAAAAGGAGAGAGAGAGCAAGATATTGAAAAACTATTTGAAGGAATAATGACAGAAAACTTCCCCTACCTCGTGAAAGAAATAGACTTTCAAGTCCAGGAAGCACATAGAACCCCAAACAAAAAGAATCCAAAGAGGACCACACCATAATTAAAATGCCAAGAGCAAAAGACAAAGAGAGAATCTTAAAAGTAGCAAGAGAAAGTTAGTTACCTATAGGGGAATACCCATACAACTGTCAGCTGATTTCTCAACAGAAACTATGCAGGCAAGAAGGGAGTGGCAAGAAATATTCAAAGTGATGAACAGCAAGAACCTACAACCAAGATTACTCTACCCAGCAAAGCTATCATTCAGAATTGAAGGTCAGATAAAGAGCTGCACAGATAAGAAAAAGCTAAAGGAGTTCATCACTACCAAACCAGCATTATATGAAATGCTGAAAGGTATCCTTTAAGAAGAGAAAGAAGAAGAAAAAGCTAAAGTTACAAATTATGAACAACAAATTCACATCTATCAACAAGTGAATCTAAAAATCAAGTGAATAAATAATCTGATGAACAGAATAAACTTGTGAATATAATAGAATCAGGGGCATAGAAAGGGAGTGGATTGACTATTCTCAGGGTGGGGGCGAGAAAGGGTGTGGGGGAAGCGGGAAGAGACTGGACAAAAATCGTACACCTATGGATGAGGACAGTGGTGGTGGGGGGGGGAGGTAAGGGCAGAGGGTGCGGTGGAAACCAGGTGGAGGGGAGCTATGGGGGGAAAAAGAGGAACAACTGTAATAATCTGAACAATAAATATTTAATTTAAAGAAAAAAGAAAAAGAAGATATGAAGGCAAGGTTGGTGACTGCTTGGAGGCACCTATGGATGAAATATTTATTGGAGGGAGCTTTGACTCAGAGATAGATGCTCTTGAAGGACTTCAGAAGGCAATAGTTTATCTGAGTAATCCTGCTCTTCCTGAGGGAGTTGAAAATTCCTTCATATTCTCCTCATTGACCTACAAGAGGGCAAAGGTAAATTCCATGAATTTCACATTTATGTCTGGCCATAAAATGCACCCAACGCAGCCCAGACCTATCAAATATTGAGACTAAGAATACAGCTGAAATCCAGACACTTCCAAAGCAAACTTCAACTGAGAATTTGGACTTGGTAGAGAGAGGAGACATTGCAGAAGGGCAGATAGCATGTAAACATACATACCTTTACTAGAATTATGGGGTGATTGCTCCCTAAGGCATATAAATGTCTAATCACTATGTAGTATATCTGAAACTAATATAATATTGTTATATTGAAAAATATAACATTATTTGAAAATAATTTTTTAATTTTAAAAAAGGGCACATACTTTGGAGTAAGAGAGACGAGATTGGATCCCCCCTGGACTGCCATTTTCTTGATGAATAAACTTGGGCAAGTTACATAACTTCTTTGGGTCTTATTTCTTCCTTTAGCTAAAAGAGGTCAATAATAATTACTATCTGTTAAAATTGTTAGGAGAGCTAAAATAAGTGATTCGCTTTTAGCATAGTTATTAGTATTCATTTAAGTGTTTATTTAGGTGTGTATTAGTTTAAGAATTAAGTTAAAATTATTAGCAAACTCTCCATTTCTGAAGATGTCTGGATTCAAGGCTGATCTCAGCCCTGGGGAGATAGGTCCAACAGTTCTGAAGTGAAGAGGTCCACTCATCAGCTATGGGTCCCTATGCCTTTCAATGCTTATTTGGTTGTGGATCCTGAGTCAGTTACCATAATAACACTAATTAGTGTTTGTGTAATTCACCCAACATCTTCCCATTCTCCATGGACACCAAGTTGTTATGAGAATAAATGAGGTACATATAAAACCTGGTCAAGAGTAAATGCTCTATAACTTTTATTTCACAGTTGAGAAAGCAGGCTGAAAGGCTCTACCTAATCTGAAGCTATATAGCTGAGAAGCAACAGACTGCACACTTTAGTGTCAAATTCTGAGCTCTTTCTACAACACAAATGCCTCTACCACCTGCTACAAAAGTTGATGTTGTATTAGAAGGACATTTGCATGGCAGTTACTATTTGTAAAATGGCCCCCAAGATGCACTCTTTAGAGTTAGTTGTTCCACGCCTATTCTGCACTTTTTAAATGATTTGTGGAAAAACAATAACAAAAGCTGATATGTGAATCCAAATCTCTTTGGCCACCAGTGCAGTTTTTTCCATGTATCTTTTTGTAGACATGCTCACCCAATTCTTTCCTAAATTTCTGTCATATGCCCTTAAAAAGAAAGTTCCTAGAGTTCAGAAACTGCCATTTATTGAATCTATACACATCAGCTTCTCATATACAATTACATGCACATATACATGCACACACACATACACACACACCAACATGTGCTGTCACATTACACAATACTAGCGCATTTGGGGCTATAAAGTGACTGTTTTTTACTACCCTCAGACCTCTACAGATTGGACTTTTACCATTACAGCATAGGGAATATAGTCAATAATAATGTAATAACTATGTATGGTATCAGATGGGTACTAGACTTATAGGGGTAATCACTTTATACAGTGCATAAATGTATAATCATTATGTTGTGTACCTGAAACTAATATAATAGTGTATGTCAACTTTAAATGAGAAATAAATTACTTTTTTTAAAGTTTGAACTTTTGCCTTTTCTTCGCCAGGTAAAAGGAATAAAAGAAATGCAATAACAATGAATTCCAAAGGAGTGACTGTATAGAGTAGACAGTAGATCATAGCAGGAGACTGTGTGTTGTGGCAATTAAGTGCTCAGGCTCTGATTGGGTGGAAGCCCCACTCTACCACTTACATGTTCACTGACCTTGGGAAAATTGCTCGACCTTTCTAAGTCTCAGGTGCCTCATCTACCAGTGAAGAGGGATAATAGAACAGACCTCATAAGGCTGTGGTGAGAATTAAATCAGGTAATTCCTGTAGCAAACATCACAATTCCTGGAAGGTAATAACTGTCTAGTAAATGTTAGTTTCTATATATCATCATCATCATCATCATCATCATCATCGTCATCGTCGTCGTCATTGTCATTCAAAACCACAGAAACAATACGAAAGAAAACAATTAAAGAATAAATGATGGTATTTGGGAAAAGAGTAGTTGCATTTGTAGGTAATTTTTTATTTTACAAATATTTTTGCTCCAACTCATCAAGTATTTGTTATGCCAGGCAATATACTTCATTCAACAGACACTAACGAATAAGACAGACGTCGCCCCTGCCCGTTCATGCACTGAACCTCCCAACATAGTCCTATAAAGTAGATAAACTCACTTGGCAGATTAAAAAAACTGAGGACTGAAGAAGTTAGAACTTAAAAGTAGACAGTGGGACCTGAGATTAATTTATTCATTCAACAAATACTGGAGCCTTTATGTGCTAAGTGCTTTGCTAAGCACTGGCATACAAAAATGAGTCGCACGGGTAAAAATGCTTACTCTCATGTAATTTACACAATATCAACTATGTAAAACAGAGTACATCCGATGGTGACAAGCATTACATAGATTAATAAATTAATAAGTGGAAGTGGGAGGTTCGGGTGCAGTTTTACGTAGGGCTGGGAAAGTCTTCCCACGTAGGTGATATTTGAAGAAAAACAAAGGATGGATAAACTAAGGAATGACATATTTGATAAGGATCCATCTAGGGCAAGCATGTCAAACTCAAAGGCTAACATGGGCCAAAGAAACAAGATTTAAGTTTATGTGGGCCGCAAAAACAAAAGCTTCAATATTCATAGAAGCATAGGTTAATTTCGATAGAGACATGCTGAATACAAAGGGCTGAAATAAATGAGTAATCATTAACAAAAATAATAGAACATTTTAATAAAAATTAGTATTTTTTCTTGAACATTAACTTAGCAGACACTGAATAACTGCGCAAATTAGTAAGTGTAACGCAAATAAACCTATTTTTCTTGTTCTCTGAAAGCGAAATAATTCCTGTTGTGCACATCAAACAAGTCAGTCCAAGACTAATGACATGGCAATCAGCTACCAAAATATTCGCTGTGTATATTAGTGGAGAGAAAGGGTGCACCTACACATAAAGCACCTAAGGGAAATGAATGCAACACAATTATAGTAATTAGCAAACATTGTTATTAATAATTATGTACAACAGGATATTGTATAAATTAAGTTACAAATTTTTTTTAAATGTTTCTTACATACCATTATATTGGCGGGGCCACAAAAATATTCACTGTGGGCCACATGCAGCCTGTGGGCCATGAGTTTGACATGCTTGGTCTAGGGCTTTCCAGAAGCCTTTGATCTGCTCAGGGCTTTCCTGACAGCTGCCTTTACCTCCTTATTCCTCAGGCTGTAGATGAGGGGGTTCAGCATTGGGGTCACCACTGTGTAGAGTACAGACACCACTCGGTCCTCCTCTGAGGACTTGCCTGAGTTATCCCGCAGATACATGAAGATGAGGGTGCCAAAGAACAGTGACACGGCCATGAGGTGGGAAGCACAGGTAGAGAAGGTCTTGGCCCGGCCCCCAGCAGAGCGGATCTGCATGATGGCCACGATGATAAACAGATAGGACACCAAGATCACCAATATACAAGCAGGCATGACAAAAATGGCAAACACTATAATCACCACCTCCTGAGTGAAGCTTTCCCCACAAGTGAGTTTTAACAGAGGAGGGAGGTCACAGAAAATAAAGTTGATCTCATTGTTCCCACAAAAGGAGAGCGTGAAGGCTGTGACCGTTCGCACAAAGGCACTGGAAAAACCAGCAATGTAAGCCCCAGCTACTAAGCCCCAGCGGGCCCTCTCAGTCATGATGGTGACATAAAGCAGAGGTTGGCACACGGCCACATAGCGATCATAGGCCATGATGGCCAGGAGGTAACAGTCGATGGACGCAAAGAAGGTGAAGAGGAAGAACTGAGCTGCACAGCGAGCCTGTGAGATGGCTGTGCCATGCTCCAGCAGCACAGCCAGCAACTGAGGGACGATAGCAGAGGAGTAGCACATGTCCACGAAGGAAAGGTGACCGAGGAAGAAGTACATGGGGGTGTGGAGCTGGTGATCTTTGTGGATCAGGATGATCATCCCCGCGTTCCCCAGCAGAGTGACAAAATAGAAACTCAGAAATAACAGGAAGAGAGGCAGCCCCCACTCGGGATGTTCAGTGAATGCAATAAGGAGAAACTCGGTCACGAGGGTTCGATTCCTCCCAGCCATTCATTCAGTGGTATATGTGAGAGGGCTAAGACAAGGGCCAGCTGCGTGGAAAGTTCAAGTCATTTCAAGTAATAAAGCTTTAAACTGGTGTCTGACATGTAGGTTCTTGACTTGAACAAATTGCCGTCTGATGTGGGAGTAGGTGAATCTAGATCTCACTATAATGTAAGATAAAAAGTGGTGAATGCTTCTCTTATACTAAGAATGGAAAGCCAATGATTCTCTGCCTTACAAGTCAGCCCTTGTTTTTGCAAGTCTGTCCCCAATTAGCTGTTTGATCTTACATAAGGCACTTAACCTCTCTGAACTTCAATTTCCTCTTCTGCCAAAAGGGAATCATAACATCCGCTCTGCTTTATGAGATAAGGTTAATGAATAGATTAAAACAGATGAGAAAATGCTTTGGAAAGCTAAAGGCACTCCACATAGATAGGGTGGCTATTTAAATTTTTAAATGAACATTTTAAAGAAGGAAAATGTATATTCTATGAACAAAAGGTCATGAACCCAAAAAAACCATTAGCAATCAGCAATGGGCTCTGCTTTTAGAAATATTTCTATTTTCAATCAACATGAATGTTTAACAAACAGCTGTTACACTAATTAGAGCTGGCTGACTTGTGTTTTTTGTTTTGTTTTGTTTTGTTTTCTGAAAATACTAGCATTAACCTTGAAATCAAAAGAGCAAACATTTAGCTCATTTTAGCCCCTGACAAAGCTTCATAATCATAGCCTGGGTGTCCTCACAGTCTTAATAAAAGCAGTAGTATGATGACAAATGGCATCTGAATTTGAAAGCAGATAGCTCTGGTGTTGTCTAAATGTTTTTGGAGGACTCTGAGTTAATGGATTTGTGGGTTCTAAAGAGAGTTCTAGAATAGGCTGTAAAAAAAAATGCTTAGATCAAGTTTCATTACCTGATAGAACATCAGTCAGATCAATACCAGCTAACTTCTTAGGGGTAACAAATAAAAGAAATTAGATCTTGAAGCCATGAGCTGGGCATGAACCATCCTCACCTGAATTTCACTTCGTTAGTGGCTTCCTCCTTTGTTTAGCATTTCTTCTGCTGGTGACCTGCTGATCCAGGGGAGACCTGGATTCTAGGTCACTCACACTAGATGTGTGAGCCTGGACAAATCACTTTTCCTCTCTGGACTTCAATTGCCTTATCTCTGTTCCCTTTCAATAAAGAACAATGCAGCATGAGATGTTCATCATAGCAATCTGCTTGAGATGGGGTCACTCCCAGAACCTCTATGTTCTATTCTCACTTCATGGAGTCACTCTCTTTCCTCTCACCCTTCACAAAACAGCACATCCCTGACACTAGAGTTCCCTGGGATTTTTTTTTTTTTTCAGACTCAGCCTAGGATCGTAGGGCTAGGGGCTCAGCTTCTTTCACTGAGCTTCTGATTCAGCACTCGACCTTGCTGGTGGTGCTTCTTACATTAACTGCATCAGCATTGTGCATAATTGGTTCCTGAGGTGAATCTCCAAGGACAGACAATTTATCTTCATGTGACTTCCAAACAAGTCATCTAATATCTTTGAAATTTTCTTTCATTTCAAACTCCCAAAGCCCCCATCCGATGTCCTGTCGTCACTCAGCAGGGCCTCATGGGGCTAATTCCTACTCTTGCCTTATCCCTGCCTTGTGCCAAAAGAAATGAATTTCTTTGATGTTTTCTGTATGTCACTTGGAAATTTAGTCAACGGTTTTGCACAATGGTACCCTGGCTGGCACAAATGGATCCCAAAGGAGACTGTTTTGTTGGCATAAGCTTTTGCTTCTCATTATTGAGACACACTGTAGAGGGTAACTCTGAAAGTTCACCATTTGGCAGAAACATGATGGTGCAAGTGCAGGAGTCATGAGATGAGATGATGGAAAGGCAGGTGTGAGCAGGTCATGAACAGACTTCTACCAGGCAAACTGACCAAATTCTTAATAGTGACCAATCTCTCCTCCAGAGCACTGGCTCTCAAACTTGAGTGTGCATCACAATCACCCAAGGAATTTCCTGAAAATGCGAGTATTACCATCTCACTCCCACAAATTCTGATGCAGTGTGTCTGCCATGGGACAAGGCACCTAGATTAAGGGCCATCCCAGGTGGTTCTGGCACAGCTAATCCCAAGAAATTATATCTGGAGACAATGCCTTGGGAAGTGTTCTCAGCAGCTCTAACTCTGCTTGACCTCCCGTGCATTGTGCTGTAAACAAAAAAATTAAAGGTGTGCTCTTGAAGACCACGATTCCTTCAAAGTCCCATTAGCACCTTCCTTCCTCACAGGAGAGTTAAGATAGTCAGGGTGGGCTTGATGGTCCTCTGTATTTTAAATTTTAAAATGTAAATACAGAGTGGGTTATGCAGCTACTTGTTCATAAAACAATGACTTGAACTGGGTCAGTGGTCTGCTGACTAAGCCTATTCAGAGAATGACACAAGACAAGAAGCCCCAAGGGCATTGGTTCTCAACTTTGATGCAAATCAGAATGACCAGGGCTGTGGAGCTTTGAAAATCCAAGGCTCAGTCCTAACCTGTTTTGCTCAGTGGATAGAGCATCAGCTTGTGGACTGAAGGGTCCCGGGTTCAATTTCAGTCAAGGGCATGTACCTCGGTTGCAGGTTCTTCCCCGGCCTCAGCCCTGGTAAGGACACATGCAGGAGGCAACCAATTGATGTATTTCTCTCAGATCAATATTTCTTTCTGTCTTTTCCTCTCTATTTCATTCTCTCTAAAAATAAATGGAAAAATATCCTCAAGTGAGAATTTTATAAAAAACAAACCCAAGGCTCAGAATGTACCCCTTAACAAGTAAGTCAGAATGTTTGAGTGTAGAAGCCAGACATAAATATTTTTTAATCCCCAGATAATTACAATATGCAGTAAGGTTTGAGAACCATCACAAAGGGCTCCTACCTCTCCAAGTCTTATTTCCCCAGATGTCTTAGGGAGATAATAAATTTATTGTTCTTATAAGTTTGAAAATCACTGCATATTATATATCCCCACATAGAAAATCATGTTTCATATCATCATTTTAAAGGATCTATAATGTGCTATAATGAAGAAATCTTGTTAACTTTCTTTAAGCCACTATTTATCAAAAATATTTGACCAAATTACTTTTTTTTTCATTGAAAGCAGATCAGCATGCTGCAGAACTGAAGTTCCTAAGGAAGGATGCCACTTAAGCAGCACAGCTTTAAAAAATCTCAGCAATTGTCCAAACGCCAAAGAGCAAAGCAGTAACCATTCCAAGAAAAGGCATCTCCTGATGACTCATCTCAGAAGCTGGCTCCTTTAAGTCTCTGTCAGACTGGCTGCCTCAAGAACAATGGTTCCTACTGGGAAAGGAGCTGGGAGGGGAGGGGGATGGGGAGCACCATCCATCCATCCAGATGGTTCCCCTGAGAGCTATGGAAGAGGAGTCCATCTTTCCTTTAAAGAAAGACTTTTCCTTCAGTTGTGAAGTGAGTCCAATGGCTGAGCCTGGCAGTTCCGTTTCACAGATAATAGTGAACCTACCTCACCTCATCCCCAGATGAAATAAGCTGCTGATGGTTTATATCATTCACATACCTGGGATCATGTGTTTTGCTAATGCAAGGAACAGGAAGAAAAGGAGTTTGAGTTCCAGAATAAATGTCTAAAGAAAGAACAGAAAATGATGAGTAGATGAGACCCGTTCCTTCCAGTACCTTGGGTTTTATTGAGGCACCTACAGTTAGAGAAGTGAGCCATCAGGTTCTGGGAGGCTTTGGACACAGGCTGAACCTTGCAGAGCACAGCGACCCTGTGCAGGCCAGGATTCCCTGCCTGCCCACCTCTGTGTGGAATGCAGCAATGTTCTGCCTCCCCAAGAACAAAAGCTTTAAGAATATACTAGTAGACTGTCAATATCTACAGAACAGACACTGCAGATACTATTATGAGCAGTGGTAATGGTATAAATTGGCCAAGTGGATTCTCAAGAAAACCATGTGATGAATGGGCAATAGAACAGATGGAGAAGAAGAAAGAACAGAGGTATTTCCATCCAGATAGTAATTCACAGACATGTTATGGACATTTTTTTACTGATTCAAAGGAGGCATCGCTGTGAACTAGTACAAGAGTCTGAAAAATACTTTGAGCATGATGAGCTTTATTAACTGGACCATCAGACTACTACCTTAATTTAATCATTAAAAATAAATGTAACCTAAATGTTGAATTCTAATTGATGATATTATTCTGTAGTATATAGGTGTGAAGAGCACTAATACCAATATCTACAATTCTTTTTGAAATGCATCAAAAAGTAAAGCGTATTGATGGATGATTTGTTGGCTGGATAAATGAATAGATTATATATGTGCTATGTCAAATATGACAAAATATTAGCAGTTGCAAAATCTAAGTATTGAGTTTAGGGATTCACTGTACATTATTTTCAATATTTTTTAAAATATATTTTATTGATTTCAGAAAGGAAGGGAGAGGAAGAGGGAGATAGAAACATCAATGATGAGAGAGAATCATTGATCGGCTGACTCCTGCATGCCCCACACTGGGGACTGAGCCTGCAACCCGGTCATGTGCCCTGACTGGAATCGAACCGTGACCTCCTGGTTCATAGGTTGACACTCAACCACTGAGGCACGCCAGCTGGGTTTATTTCAATATGTCTATTATGGAAATTTTTAATGGAAAATTTTTCAAAAAAATGTAATTGTGTTTTATAGTCATAGACCTGTTAAGCATGCCACACCTGGATTACACAGGATTTAATTTCAGATGCTTTCGTCATTTTTCCTGGGAGTTAAAGCTCTCACCACAATCTCTCTTCTGAGGTTGCCTCTTCTTTTCTCCCTCTCCCTCTCTAAAACTAAAATTTCTGGTCCTTTTACCAGGGTATATTCATTTAAACATTGAGTGTGCTATAAACAGTGTAACCAGAATACTGGCACTTATAGAGGTGATTCTCAGGACTGCCCAAGGTTGGGGATAGTTAGAACAACTTGGCTCTGTTGAGAATCTTCCTCAGGGCCTCCTTCACTTCCTTGTTCCTCAGGCTGTAAATGAGAGGGTTCAACATGGGGATGACAGTTGTATAGAACACAGACACCACCCGATCCTCCTCTGAGGACTGGCCTGAGTTATCCCGCAGGTACATGAAGATGAGGGTGCCAAAGAAGAGTGACACAGCAGTGAGGTGGGAGGTACAAGTAGAGAAGGTCTTGGCCCTGCCTCCAGCTGAGGGGATCCGAATAACGGCCAAAATGATAAACAGGTAGGACACCAAAATCACCACCAGGCAGGCAGGGATAACAAAAATGGCAAACACAATAATGACCACTTCCTGGGTGTAACTGTCCCCACAGGTCAGCTTTAAAAGAGGAGGGAGGTCACAGAAAATAAAGTCGATCTCGTTGGTTCCGCAGAAGGAGAGAGTGAAAGCTGCGACTGTCCGCACCAAGGCACTGAGGAGACCAGCAGTGTAAGCTCCAGCCACAAAACCCAAACGAGCCTTCTGAGTCATGATGGTAACATATAGTAGGGGTTGGCACACGGCCACATAGCGGTCATAAGCCATGAGGGCCAGAAGATAGCAGTCAATGGAGCCAAAGTAGGTGAAGAGGAAGAACTGAGCAGCACAGCGTGTGTAGGATAAAGTTGCCCCAAGCTCCAGCAACACAGCCATCATCTGAGGCACGGTGACAGATGAATAGCACATGTCCATGAAAGAGAGGTGACTCAAAAGGAAGTACATTGGGGTGTGGAGCCGGTGGTCCACGTGGATCAGGATAATCATGCCCAAGTTCCCCAATAAGGTGATGAGATAGATAAATAGAAAGAGGAGGAAGAGAGGAAGTGCCCGTTCAGGATAGTCAGTGAATGCTATAAGGATGAATTCGGTCACTAAAGTGAGGTTCTTCTTTGCCATGGAGTCAGAGGAACCTGAGAGGGCTAGGATGAGAAGCAAGTTAGGAAGCTATAAATAGGATTTAACTGCATTTCTAGTTAACATTTTATTAAACATGTACTATGGACAAAATATGCCAGGTGCTGTGTGGGGCTTCAGAGATGACTGGGCTTAGCTCTTACCTTTAAGGAAATTCTCTGACAAGAAGTCATTTTAGTATATCAAGAAAATCAATACAGGCAAACATTTTTAGAATAAGAGTACATATTCTCCCACCCTTATCACTAACTAACTGTGTGAGCCCTTGTGACTCAATAACCACTCTTTTTTAATTAAATTTATTGAGGTGACATCAGTTAATAAGATCATATAGTATTCAAGTGTACATTTCTATGATACATGATTTTATATTGCATTGTGTGCCCACCACCCAAAGTCAAATCATCTTCTGTCACCATATATTTGATCCTCTTTGCCCTTTACTACCTCTCAAACCCCTTTCCCTCTAGTAACCACCATATTGTTGTCTATATCTATGAGTTTTTGTTTGTTTTTCTTGTTTGTTCAATTATTGTTTTCAGTTTTATATCCCACATATGAGTGAAATAATATGGTTCTTAACTTTTTGGGCCTGACTTATTTCACTTAGCATGATATCCTCAAGGTCCATCCATTTTGTTTCAAATGACAGTATTTCATCTCTTGTTGGGGTCCAACCCCAGCAGGTCCAGGGGTTCCCAAAGGTGTGGACGGAGTTGGCGAAGAAGGACTGACACGGAAGCAGCGTTCAGTCGATCATCATAGCCAGGTTCTCTCTTTTTTGTCCTGTTACATCTGTATTTATACCAGTTGATTTTAATCCTATCTATTCTATTCACCTGAGAAAACAACCTTTCTCAGGGAGGTGTCCTAGTTAAAACACATAGCGCTAAGAGGGGGAGCAAACATATGTCATATATGCCAGGTCCCTTGAAACATAAGCTGTGCAGATGTTTCTTCCGTGCAGCGACTGTGTCAAGCAGCAAGGGTGGACCGGCTTCCGGCAAATTCCCCCATTTTTATTTTTTAAATGACAGTGTGTGTAAAGCAGCGGCCACCTTTCAGATTGGGTTGTTTAAGACTCGGAAGAAGACTTGTTTGTGACTTTGCCAACAGGTCAATCTGAGGCTTAACCCTATATTGGCTCCCCACAATCTCTTAAGCAAAATTTTCCGCTGAACCCGGTTTGGCTCAGTGGATAGAGCGTCGGCCTGTGGACTGAAGGGTCCCGGGTTCGATTCCGGTCAAGGGCATGTACCTGGGTTGCGGGCACGTCCCCGGTGGGAGATGTGAAGGAAGCAGCTGATCGATGTTTCCCTCTCATCAATGTTTCTAACTCTCTATCTCTCTTCCTTCCTCTCTGTGAAAACTCAATAAAATATATAAAAAAAAAATTTCCTATTGCTTCATTAGGGGGTAGTACATGGAATCCTGCCTACCATGGGAATATCCATCTCAGCACTCTGTCCCCTTTCCTTTATGACAACAGCTTCTCCATTATTTCAAATCTTCTTTATCTCTTGCCTAGATCAAAACCACAGCCATATAACTAACAGCTCTTTCTGCCTTCAGACTTGCTTCTTGCCAATGCTTGCTCCTAATTGTGACTAAAATGATATTTCTAAAACTTTAATTTGATCACATCTCACTCTCCTGTTAAAAATTCAATCATGGCACCCCAGAAAGATTAGAATATTATTTAGACTCTTTGACATGTCAGGGAATGCCCTCCATGAGTTGCCCCCTACTTACTTCCTCATGTTTCCTTCTTACTTCTCACTGCTCACACTCACACCCCACCCTCTCTAGTCACTCTAAATTATTTGCAGCTCTCTAATCCCCTATGTTCTCTCACATCTCTGTGCTTTCTACAAGTCACTCCTTCTTGCACCTTCTTTTGTCCATCCCCAGGGTCCTGCCCAGCCCCTATACAGTCTTCAAACCTCAGCTAAGATTGTACTGCCCACAAGAAGTCTCTCTTAAGTCTGTCTTCCCTGGTCAGGGATGAGCCTTGGAGCTCAGCACATAGTAAGGGTTCCATATGTTTTTGTGGAATAAAGTTATCAAATGAGATATGAAGCAACTTGCAAAGGGAAAGGTACTGTACAAATGTTCAAGTGATTATTTTTATGAAAATATTTAAAAACAAAAAATGCCTGAAGTATAAAAACTCATTGAAATCAATCAACATTTATGAAGGTTATAGCCATCTTTATGATATGGGATTTCTGGACTGGAACACAGAGTGTTCCCCTGGGCAGGATGGCTTCCCCAGATTCTTTGTCCGTCGGAGTCAAAGAATAAAACCATGGGCGGAAGATGGTATAGAAAAGATGGAAATTTATTGAAGAACAAGTACAGACTCCCAAGTGGGGAGGGAAAGATCTCACAACAGAGACTCCCACGTGGGGAAGGGGAAAGTCGCACCAAGTTCTTTTTTCCCCGGTTTATAAAGGCTGCAGTTTTTGTGCCTCGATATCCCCTCTGATTGGCCACTATTCCATTTGATTTGTTCACTATAGTAACTCCAGTGCTCAAAGGTCAAACCTCACCTGGGACGTGTAAGGTCCTCTTCTTTATTGTGTAAATATAGACCTTTGGCTACTCCCAGTTCCATCGTCTTATGGAAATGCAACTGCTGCCTCTCCCAACTTCCTTGTCTTATGAAAATGTACCCTTTTGCAACTCTATAGCCCTGTGTTTTTTTCCATAAACTCCCTTAATTTTAAAAATTCCCTAAATCTGCCTATTTTCCCCCTAAAAATTCCTATTCATTTAGTTTGATATTTCCATTCTCAACCTACTAAGGTCCTTACTTAACAGAAAACTGCTGTATTTAGCCTCTTAGTTTGCCAAAAATAAATTTTATAAGAACTAGTGTTGTACTAAAAAATAGAAACACATAGAACAAAACTATTTTAAGTGATTTACATATTAACTCATTTAATCCCCACAACCACTTTTTTAGGTAAGAACTTTTATTTTCCTCATTTTATAGATAAGGAAACTGAGACAATAAGAGTTTAAGTAATGGGCCCAACATTATACCAGTACATGGTGGAACTGTCATTAGGAACAACACTACCACAGAAGCACTATTCATCTTGTAAGAGAAGTTTACATTCATTACGTATCTACTCCAGCAGTCCAGCAGGACTTAGGAAATGTCTGCCTTTAAGTAAACAAGCATGAATAGCAGCTCTGCAGTCTATTCATATCTGAAGGCTGATGGAGATTTTTGTGCTAATGGACAGAAGTCCTTTGGCAGAGTTGCAGTGTTGCAGGATAAAGAAGATATTTGATCGTCTTTAAAGCATTAGACTTTGGCAGCTATTCCAGTGTTGGACTGACATATTGGGGAAAATGAAAAATAAAAGAAATTGGATCTGGTGATCCATGCTGAGCATAAATCAAAAGAATTGGATCAGTTTTCTCACCTGAATTCCACTTCACCTTCACCCGGCAAGTCCTCTTCTCTTTGTCCACTAATTTTCCTTTGTTACTAAAGGTCTTTCACTGCTTGGAGAAGTATCCTAAGTGTGTAGGGGAGAACCACTGGTCTGGGTGGTTCTTGTCCTCCCATACCTGCTCAGTTACAATGATGAGCAAGTTACCTAATCTCTTGGGGCCTCTGTGCCCTTCCACCTCCTCCTACACTCCCCTCAGTGAATCAACCTGGGGACATTAATCTCAAAGCTGCTTGAATACCGGTCACTGTACAATATCTTTCTCACTACTAATCTGTCAAACACTTCTTTCTCTGTGTTTCCTTCATATTTCCGTTTCCATGACCTGGCAATCTGGTTAAGATGCAGTCCTCACTCTGGGTTTTGTGCAGGTGCAGGATGGAATAGCAGATGTTGGAGAACAGCCTCTTCCTATAGGCTCCTGGCCCCAACACAATTCCCTCATGGAGAAGACACTAATAGTTGCTACAAAAGCTCTGAAGTCCCCAATTGATGGCTAAAGTGGTCTCTAATGAAAGGCAATTATTGCTTATGGTAATCTCAACTCCCAGTCCCAAATCCCAAAGCCCTAAAACACACTGAGTAGAGTATAAGACACACTGAGTATAGTCTAAAAGCCCTGAGCCCCAGTTCTGCACAGTCCCTTGAGGAGTGAGATACCTCTGCTTTAACTTCTCCAAACAGAACAACGTCAAAAATTGTGCCTGTTGCCATCCTCGTCAATGTAACCATATCTTAGAAGAGGGGTATTTTGCAAACACGAGGCTTTGCAGGAGGACACACTGGGGACTCTACAGAGACCTCAACAAGACACAGCACATCTTCTAAGTTTGCCCTCCATGTGGATCAGGTGTTTTATTGGGTCTCCCCCACTTTTTCTCCTTAAAAGCAAATGAAATTATAGGGAAAACAATAGCCTGGGATGTTGCCCAGAGGAGAAATTGGCAAGTTCTTGTTGGCATGACCTTTGCCAGCTCTCTGCATCTTTGACACTGAAGTATTTTTAGCCCCAAATTCATAGGTATTTTGTTAAGTCATTGAATTTCAACATGTCCCAATTTAGAAAAGGAAATGAGAAATAAGAGAAAGTAAGACCACATAGTTCATTGATTCATCATTGTACTAAGAGTTCTAAACAAAGAGCAAGAGATACAAAATGAAACAAAGCCCTCAGAAAAACCACCCACAATGCCTGTCTATAAGGAATGTGCAGCCTAATAGATAAGTATACATCCTATAATAAAACAAGGCCTGAACTCTAAAGCAAGATGGAGGTAAGATGCCACGGGGATTCAATGCAGGCAACATTACTTACATGGGGTGAATCAGGAGTGACTTTCCAGAGGAGGTGACAGTTAGTTTGGATAGAGGTTGGGGTGGAAAGATGATGGGAAAACTTTTCAGGAAAGGGGACCAGTGTGAGCAAATTCACAGGGTAGGACAGCCCAGGGAATACTCCTGGGATGATGAGTGCAAGGAACTTTGGCAACAGAAAAGGTTGTCACTAGGCAAGTCCAGAACTAGGGTGATGTGAGTGAGCCACTCTCCTTAGGTAGAAAAGTTAAGGAGGCACCAAAAACGTTAGTAAACAAGGTAAATAATATTTAAAAATCAATGCAAAAATTTTATTATAAACAAAACATCATATTAAACAAATATGGCAAGAGTGTCATTGATTTTTCTTTTTGCCTCAGTCTCTAATTATTATGATATTATGTCATAATAGACATATCTTATGATATCATAAGACGTATCATATGATATGTCTTAGCATAGCACTAGTATTAGGAGATATGCTTTAAAAGGAAGGGCAAGACCAGAGGGCTTTCAGAAGACTGGCTTTTTAAAAATGCCTTTTAATCATCTAGGGATATTCCACTTCTTTCCTCTCTTCCCTCCACGTAAGAAAGAGAAGAAAATGTAGGAAGGTCAATTTCATGAGATTGAATACTTGCAGAGTATTTCTACCATTTCAAAGCACTCTCTTCATCTATCTTCACAAGAGCCCTAATTATTGAGAGAGATAATGGGACTCCTCATTTGTCCTGATATAAAAATAAGGCAAGAGGGGCCCAAGGTCATATAATTAGTTACTTGGTAAGTGAACTAGAAATTTTGCCTATCCTATATACATAACTAATGGACTCTGCCTAAGCCATAGTCCACAGTGCCCAAATGCACATTTATTTATGACCACATGCACACACACGCATATGCATGCCAGAGCTCATTAGGTGAAGAGGTGAGTCCTCTGGGCTAGGCTATATTAACAAACTACCTTAAAACTAGAGTGACCTTACACAATAAGTTTTTTACCCATGAAAAATCTAGTGTGCTGAACACACTATGCAATATACAGACAATGTATCATAGAATTGTACACTTGAAACTTATATAATCTTATTAACCAATGTCATCTCAACAAATTTAGTAAAATTAAAAATAATACAATTATTTACCACAGGAAAAAAATCTAGCATGAGTTAGTTAGTTCTCTTCCATCTTGTAGCTATGCCATTTAGAACAAGTGGCCTTCAAGATTGCTAGTACAGGGGAAGAGCAGGTGAAGGTCATGTAAAATATCGCTAAGGACCAGGCCTGGACGTGGTCTACTTCACTTTTCCCCACATCCCAGTGACCAGAATGCAGTCACATGGTCTCTACACCACTGCAGGGGATCTAGAAAATGTACAGGAACATGTGAATATTTGTGAAAACAAATATTGGGGCTAAAAGCTCTGCCACAACCCTCTTCCTTTGTTGAGTATAATTTCTGGAACCCATCCCAAAATTTCCGAGGACACTCAAGGGCTCACTATTGCATTCATATGGCTCTCCATTTTTCCATTTCCACTAAAGCATTATTTACATTGTACCTACTTCCCATAACTACTCACCCTACCCAGTACCACATTGCGCAAGTCATAAAACATGGCATTTTTTCTTTTTTTCTTCATTCTTTTTTTTCTTCTTCTTCTTCTCAATGTCTCCCCATTCACAATACAGACCAGGCAAAGAGCCTGAGCTGAGGTGTATACGGGGTAAGTTTACTCTGCCTCAATACTAGACAGCCCAGTTTCTCCCTGTATGTATCTGGTCCCCAGAGTCGAACACAGCCTGTGGTAAGCACCAGGAGGCCTTTCTTCATTCTTTAAAGCAAAATTAACACAGTGCTTGTTTGGATAATAGACTTCTAATAAAGATATTATAGAAAATCTACAGGTTAGCCAGATGTGACTCATCTGGACTGGGGTTGGTTTACTTGGCCAAACTGGAGCTCAATTCATGATTTGTTTCATGTGTCTCTCATCATCTTTGGGTCAGCAAGATACTTGGTACATTTTTTTCTAACAAAGGCAGAAGCATAGGTGAGCAAAGTCCAATGACCAAAGCACATTTCAAGTCTTTGCTTAATCGGGTCTGCTAATGTCCATCTGCCAAAGAAAGTCCCATGGTCAAGTTTAACATCCTGGAGCAGTGAAAGAAGAGTGGAGTGAATATTTCTGAGCAATAATCCAGTATTTCCTGGATTAATCCAGGAATACTCATGCCCTACCACCCCAATCACATGCAAAATTGATTCACCACCATCCTGAGACCCCCACCCACTGACTCCAACAAATTATACCATTGGGATCAAAGTCTAGAATCTTGTGATCTCTATCAGTCTAAATGCAGCTCCCCTTTGTGTAGAGAACCATGGACTAGAAAGACAAGTTATCTGCCTGCCCTACAAACACCCAACATGCATTGATGAACCAGACAGGATGACCTCAGTAAACAAACCCTTTAGAAAAGGGGAAGAATGACAGTCACGTGGCAATTACTGGTCCACGGCAATTCTGAGCTCCTACTGGGCAAATATTGCCATATCCCCCTCTCCTCAGAATAAATGCCTTGTTAGGCCATTAACCTACTCCCTGGTGGAGACAGAGCACCCCAGCTGGGTGTTCCTCATGGGTCTCAGAAAAATATCATGACCGTTAGATATTTTTCATACCCAAAGGTACTTTAATCCTAAATGCAGATAACTTTTATTTTGGCCTTTTCTCTTGCCATTAGCAATCCCTAAGCACTTAGAGTTTACCAGAGAGAAGACATTATAAGTTTTGGTTAAGAGTATGGATTCTGATATCGGGCTGCTTGGGTTTGAATCCTGGATCCATCTTTTTCTAGCGGTGTGATTTTGGAAAACATGCATAATCTCACTGTACTTCAACTTCCTCATCTGTAAATTCAAATAACAGTACCAACCTCATAAAGTTATGAAGGGAATCAAATGAAATAGAAATGAAAGAGAGAAAGTAAAGCCATGCTTCAGTAAGGTACCCTGATCTTCACCATCAGAAGGGTGTTCCCCAGACCACTTCCCGAATTCAATCTTTCTTTCTACTTCGTATCTGAATCTTTACACATTATAGAGTCCAAACCAATGGGTTACTTTAAAATAGCACTAAAACTTCCTATCTGAGTTATAATGAATTTAGATCCCACCAATAAAAATTGTGAGGTACACAGAATTAGCCAACATTCCCTAATGCCTACTGTGTGCCAGGCAACATGCCAAGCACTTCACATGTAACTTAAAAATTAAATACAGCCCTCACTGGTTTGGCTCAGTGGATAGAGCGTCAGCCTGCGGATGAAGGGTCTCAAGTTAGATTCCGGTCAAGGGCATGTACCTTGGTTGCAGGGCACATCCCCAATGGGGTGTGCAGGAGACAGCTGATCGATGTTTCTCTCTCATCGATGTTTTTAACTCTCTATCCCTCTCCCTTCCTCTCTGTAAAAAATCAATAAAGTATATATTTTTAAAAATTAAATACAAATGATTAAAACAAAGTGTAACATTTCTAATCATATGTGGAAATATCCTCCTCAATGATAAAGCACTCTTTCTTAGAGTAGTAGTCCTCATAAATCCATTATGCAATTGTCATCTCATCGCCCCCCTATTTCATTTTGCTCTTCCCTAGCTCAATATTAACATTACTGCTGATGTCACATTCCTTGTTGTTGCCATTACATAATTTAATTTCAAATCTTTATCAGTATTTCTCCCTATTATATGTGGAATTTCCTTTGTTGACATTCTGTCTTTCATGGGTTTCCCTGGAGACAGGCTTCATGGAAAACTCCTTACCTGAGGATTCTCTGCCTCTGGGGCCTGATTCCATGCTGTTATGTGCTGCAAACACTTGCAAATGATAATGACAGCCCAGATGGTTAGTACAACAGAGGAGGTTTTTGATGAGCATTTTGCCGAGCTGTAAAGATAATTAGTACAACCTGGTTTATTAAGAGCTTTCCTCTGGGCCTCCTTCTCTTCCTTGTTCTTCAGGCTATAAAATCAGAAAGTTCAGCCTGGGACTCACAAGTAGGTAGAACATGGTCACAGCTTTTTCCCTTCCAGGGCCTTGCCTAAATCATTGCACGCATAGATTACAGCTCGGGTCCCCAAGAGCAACCAACTGCAGTTATGTATAAGGCAAAGGTAGAGCAGGTCTTATCCAGGCAACCTGAGTTGCAGATGTTCAGATGGCCTTGTTGATGGACAGGTAGGTGAACAGGATCACAGATAGTCTGGTCAGAATCATATATAGAGCAAATCATATGGAGTAGCAGAAATCACATCGCAGCAGCTGCTACAGGAAGCAATCTACCCAGGTTAGTGCCAGCAGCGATGGGAGGTCACAGAAAATGAAATCAATTGATGAGGGCACTGAGAAGAGAGAGAGACAGTGAAATGTGTATCTCGGCTTGATTACATTTGTCAAACCTCCTAAAATATGAAGTCACCAGCTTCTGCCATGGGACTTATGATGATGACATAAAGCAGGGGTTGATAATGGCTGAAAAATAATCATAGACATCTAAAAATCTAACTAGTATTTCCAAAGATGAGACCTTAATTTCACTCAAGTAATATTTTAGAACATTAAGCACCGGCTTCTCACCATCGCCATCAATTCTTGCAACCCAAGACCCTATGTTCCTTACAGCCCTGGTTTTACCTCCATGACTCAGGAAGCAGGGATTACTTGTCATGCACTTTCTCTTTAGGAGCAAGCCTGATGCATATTTCCAGACTGAAGGGTAGAATGAGTATACTACACATTAGTGGGGGAGAAAAAAAATGAACAAGTGATCTATAAAGGGGACAAGAGACAAACTGCCATTAATTTTTCACCTACTGTACTGAACACTAAAAGCCAAAGGAAAGAAAACTGTCCACAAAGATCAGACAAAATGATTTTGAATTTAAAATTTAATTCCCAATCTAACTATCATTCAAATGTTAATTAATCATACATTTTCTGACCACAGTGTAAGGCATTCAGCATTTAACAAAGGTCTAGCCAAAAAGGATATCAACCATTTGACATATTGAAATAGCTGGTTCAGTTACACTCAAGATAAAGTGGCACTCATCCTGAAATTCCAAGTTATTTAGAAATAACTGACAAAAGGGATCGAGGAGTCAAGAAACCATGGGAGGTGATAGTAAATGATCAGGATACTTTTAAATAGAACCCTTAAAAGAAACAAAGTTTGTTTCTTGCATGCCACAGACATCGAGCCTGTGTTAGGTGCCAGGAACTGTGAGGAATGTGTTCAACCTGAAGGAGTGCATTCATACGCTCATCACATCATCCACATGTATTTACTGGGTACTTACTACATGCCAGGCAGTCTTAGGCACTGAGCACACAGCAGAGAATTTACATAATTGTGGGGCAACAGACAACGAAGCACAAAAGGAAAACATGTTGTGTCAGATGGTAGTAAGAGCTATACATGAAATTATAGCAGTAAAGGATATTAGGGAGGTTGTTTGCCATTTTAAATCAGATGATCATGAGAACCTCATCAGAACGTGATATTTGAACAATGATTCGAAGGAATCAAGGGAGTAAGTTAGACAATACCTAGAGGAATAGCATTCTAGTAGAGGGAACAGCAAGTGCAAAGGTCCTGAGGTGAGAACATGTCTGCTGTGTTCAAAGGTCAGCAAGGAGTTCAGAGTCTAGGGGAAGAAGCAGTCATTCAAGAAAGGAACTATTTAATAATTCAATGTGACAAGTAATGATGCTGGGAATTTTTGTTAATTAATTATGGGAAGCTGTGCCAGAATTCTGGTGTGGGACTGCGGAACGAGAATGTTTGATATTGCTGGCAGCAGTGGGCAACAAGGTCAAGTTAAACTAAACCTTTGTGCACATGACAAGTGAAAAAAATGTGATTTGGCAGCTTTGGGATGGGTGTGGACCGAGTAATCCTGATCCGTTTCCTCACCTGAA
>NW_006296619.1:501710-509609 GCF_000327345.1 Myotis davidii | reverse complement strand
TTTCCCTCCTTGTTTATTGTTCTTTCATTGCTCATGACCTTGTACTCTTCCACTGAGGCTGAGGGTGTAGAAAAACAGCACCACATGAGCTAGCCAGTCACCAGGGTCCTCATCCCCAACCCCTGCCCCATCTCACCACTATCCTCGACTAGCTGTTCATTTCCTGACTAAGTCCTTTAAGCTCTTTAAGCTTTCACTTCCTCAGCTGTTTAATATACACCCCCAAAAAATATATGATAGTCATGACTTAGCCGCCTGAAGACAGGAAGCTGGAGGTACTCTAACTTGGTGATTAACTTTTCTTCCTATTTCCCTTTCCATGAATTCTTACCTGTGGTTACCATATGTCCACCCCCAACCCCATGCGAGCACGGGAGGATGGGAGAATAGGAATATTCTTAGTCTTGGGCTCCTGGCTCCAGCATAAGACTCTAGTAGTATGTTCTAGCAGAATACACTGTTTTTTCTATCAATGGCTGACCTGGGTCCCCAAGAAGAGATTACTGCTATATATTGGGATTCCTTACATGCAAATGGCACCCTTAATGTGCGAATAGAAAAGGTCTATTCTCCCCCCATTTCTAAAAGCATTTGCCCTTTTGGGCCATCTCTAACAATGGTTGAGGAAGTCCGAATTCTGGTTCTGATTTATTCATGAGGAGTTGCTTGTCTTCTGAGGTCCGATTCCCTCATTTGGAATAATGATGAATCACAGGTTCTGCCATCCTCACCGGCTGTGACTAGAAGAAACTTTGTAAATACAGGGCTCCCCCTCTAGGCTTCACCCAGAGATGGTATAATGGGAACCTATTCACCTGGGGAAAGACAAGGCCTATTGTAGCCACAGTTTGTCCTCCTGGGGTCAGGTGCTTCATCAGGTTTCTCCCTTTAATCTTTAACACAAGAGAAACCTCAGGGGGGAAAAAATAAGTAGGACAAGTGCATTGCCCAAAGAAGCAACTGGCACAGTCTGCAGGTTGGCATGACCTTTGCCAGCTCTATGCAGCTGAGAAATTGTGGCAATTATTCTTAGCATCTGATGTACAAGCATTTTTTATGAGTCTCAAAATGTCCAGGCAAGAAAAAGGAAAGGCACAGGTCAGGAAGAAATCCTTTGCTAAAAATGGGACCAGGAAGGGGACAGGTGGTAGCCACCTGCACATTCAGTCATACTGTCATTGTTTACTGTGGAAGGTGCTCTACAGTCCATGGACTGAAACTTACACACACACACACACACACACACACACACACACACACACACACAGACACACACACATATTTCCTGCTTTCAAGAATTTTATAGGCTATCATGTAATCAATCACTTGATTGTAATTGTAATTGTCATATATGTAATCAATCATTTCCACACCAGGATAGAAATTTAGGGAGATGATTCCCAAGGAAGTGGCATTTGGACTGAAGCTTGTCATGTAAAATTTCAAACTCCCTATCCTTCTTGCCCTGTCTTATCTTTCTCCAGAGCTACTATAACCTTCTAAAATAAGATGTAATTCATTTATTACATTTATTGTCTATCCCCCTCACCCTTATGCTAACTCTGACCAAGGCTGCTCCTTCACTTTCTTCCGACTGCATTACTCCTAGTTGAGAAAAATGCAAAGAAAGAAAAATGAATGGGCTATTATATTTGTAGAGTACCTGTGACTTTTCAGAGCAATGTCCCATCTCAGATGAGCTCTGTGAAGAACATCTATCATATGACCCTTCTATTCTGCTGGAGCAGTAATATAGGCAGGGGGTTGGGGAGAAGGATGGAAGGTTACTCAAGGTCATTTGCCTAATACCCACCAACATTGTAGAGATGTCACTAGAATTTCTCCTGGTATATAGGAAGCTCTCAAACTACAGAAGTCATTATTTCATTTTTCTTATAACACATTTTGCAGGGGGAAAAGGTATTAAATTACATTCTTAGTACTACCATCTGGAACTGTGAATATTTTTCTGACTCCTTTGCCTTTCCTGCCTCCTTACAGAAAATAAAAGCACCCTTCACTTCAGTGCCCTAGCTTTCACAAAGACCTAAGAAGATTTTTTTCCAAATAACAGAGGGTGGTAGAGGCAGCTTCACTAATGCAAGGCTCCCGCCTGTTCCTTGCTTCTGAAAAAAGTTTAATCATGGTTATAATGTATTCATGAACCACATCATTAGTAGAGTCGCAAGTCAGAGATCCTGAGTTTTACCATCCTGACAGCTCATTGTTAAAATGATATTCTTTCTATGTATCATCACATAAAACAGATTCAAACATAATACAATATTTCTAAAAGATGAAAGGTGACTTTCTCAGGAATGTTAGGACATTGATGTTTCTAGCTATCTCTCCCTCTCCCTTCCTCTCTGAAATCAATAAAAATATATTTTAAAAAAATATTTAATAATCTTAGAGAGGAATTTCTAATCACAACAGGAAACTCAGAAGCTACAAAGTGAAAAAAAGGATAAACCTAACTTCATCAAATTTTAACATTTTTTTTTAAAGCTAAACACACCACAAACAAAGGCAAAAGATAAACTTGGGGAAAGATTTGCAACACAAATGACAGATGAAGGACTGATTTCCCCATTATACAAATTACTCTTACAAATCAATCGGCAAAGCACATAAAAAATTTACAAAAGGAATATAAATGATGCAAACAAATGAGACGATTCTAAACTTCATTAAAAATGAAAGAAATACAAGTTAAAACAATGAGATATTTTCTAAGTAAATATTGGCCATGATATTTTACTCCTTTATTTATTTATTATTGATTTCAGAGAGGAAGGAAGAGGGAGAGAGAGATAGAAACATCAATGATGAGAGAGAATCATTGATCAGCTGCCTCCTGCACACCCCCCACTGGGGATCGAGCCCACAACCTGGACATGTGCCCTTAACCAGAATTGAACCTGGGATGCTTCAATCCATAGGCGAATGCTCTATTCACTGAGTCAAACCAGCTAGGGCTTGGCCATGATACTTTAAATTTGAACTCCCTGCTGCTGTCAATGTGTCCGGGATCTGGCTCTCCCATTCAGTACACGTAGGAACAGCCCCTCCTCGGGGAATTCATTGGAGTAATGAAAATCAGCATCATGCCAGGTTGGTGTTACTCAGTGATTGAGCATCGACCTATGAACCAGGAGGTCATGGTCGATTCCCCATCTGCCACATGCCCGGGTTGCGGGCTTGATCCTCAGTAGGGGATATGTAGGAGGCGGCCAATCAATGGTTCTCTCTCATCAGTGATGTTTCTAACTCTCTCTCCCTCTCCCTTCCTCTCTGAAATCAATAAGAGTATATTTTTTACAAAGGAAATAAAATCAACATCACTAATCATTAGAATAATGAAAATCAAAACTACAATTATATACCACCTCACACCTATTAGAATAGCTATCAAAGAAGAAGAAAAAACAGAAAATAACAACTGTTGGTGAGGCTGTGGCAAAACTAGAGCCTTAGTGCATTGCTGATGGGAATGCAAAATGGTGCAGCCACTGTGCAAAACAGTAAGTCATTCCTCAAAATGTTAAGCAAAGATTTACCATGTGATCCAGTAATTCCAATTCTAGGTATCACGCCCAAAAGAGTGGAAAACGGGGCTAGAACAGATCTATATACACCAATATTCATAACAGCATTATTATCAATAGCCAAGATATGGAAACAACCTAAATGACTATCAAAGAACAAATGAATAAAGAAAATGTGTGATATGCATATAGTAAAATATTATTCAGCCTTAAAAAAGAAGGAAATTCTGACATTTGCAACAACATGGATGAACCCGAGGACATTATGCTAAATGAAATAAGCCAGTCTCAGAAGGACAAATACTGCATGATTCCACTTATATGAGGCATCTGAAATAGTCTACCTCATAGCAGCAGAGAATACAATAGTGGTTTTCAAGGACTGGAGACAAAGTGAACAGTTGCTATTCAATGGATATGGCTGAGATTATGTTCACCCTAGAAAGGAAATAACTACCTCCTAGCTCTTCATCCAATATCTCTGACACAGGGAATTACTCGTGTTATAAAATTTATGTCTCCATTTTTTTCTCTAACACTTAACACATTTTAACATACTATACTGCTTTCTATTTCATTTACTTATTTATTATATTCAGTTTATTGCCTATCTCCTTCATTAGGATGTATGTTCCACAAAGGATGAGATTTTTGCCTATTTTCTTCATTGGCAGAGCTCCCAAACTGCTAGCACTGTGCCCCACATATATTATCCTCTTAGAAAATAGTTAATTTATTGAATTAATAAACATTTTAGATTATGTCTATAGTGAAAATGTAAAGTAACAGGTGCAGACGGGCTATTTATACAATATCTTTTGGGGGGAAAGGGGGTTTCAAAACCCAAAGAAGCACATTGACTAAGAGCAGAATGAGAAAGATTTCAGATGTCCATTCCATTACAGGGGAAAGCACTTCTGCTGTAGCTGTCCCTGTCATTTTTTGTGCATTTGCAATATTATGTTTTATATAAGGATAAAGGTAAGTTGAGAAAAAGACACAATGTTCTTTTCAACAGTTTTCAGAACGGTTCCTGGTTTTTGAAGAGAGAAGAGTGAAAACAGCCGAGCCCTCTTCCTTGAGAGGATTAAAGGATGATTTGTATAGTGCCCATGAAGCATCTTGGGCTCCACACACAGCCTGGCAGATGCACCACAGGGAGGCAGGCAGCCTTCCTTCCTTTCAACTTCAGTCAGCTTTCCCCAGTTTCCCAAGTGATTTATCCTCCTACACTGCCTACCTAAGATTCAGGAGAAAATACTGTTGGGGATTTGATGAGGCAAAATGAGATTCAGAGCCTTGAGTTATCACTTGAAACCTATATAGTCCTATAATCCTATTGAACAATGTCACCCCAATAAATTTGAAAGAAAAGAACCTAGAGCTATCTTATCTTCTTTGAACTCCATCACCAAACAAACAAACAAACAAACAAACAAAAAACAACCTTTTAACCATAATGCTTCATTTTCTTTTTACCTTCTGCCATTATTGCTGCCAAAAAGATCTGGGAGATCCAAGGGGTGATGCTGGGGCCTGAGCAGCTTATGGTCATTTGCACAGGCTATGATGGCATTATCCCTTCCCTGTAGGTTAGACAAATAGGTGGGGGGGGGGGGCGCAGAAAAAGAAATCTAAGAGGTATTTCTATCTGTACTGTATAGATCTCCATGACAAAATAATAATAATAATTTCTTTGTGGTTGTTGATCTTAACTAAAGCATTACGACTCTCTCTGATGATATTCATACCCATATACAAAAGTAAAAATATATATACACTCTAACCAAAGGCCCAATATATGTGTTCTGTGGGTTATACTTCATCATTCTAGCCAATATCCATGCCCTTATGTAATAATCTAGTTAATTTGGCTTTACACCTGCATTCATTCATTTAAATCAATATATGTGAAAAAGGAAAATCACAATTACAGTATTGGTGGTGTTCTTTTCTCCCCCTAGCTCTATTGACATGTAATTGACCAAATTTAAGATGCACAATGTGATGGTTTGCTGCACACAATGTGTTGTGAAATGTTTACCACAATAAAATTAGTTAACACACTCTTCATCTCACAGAATGACCATTTTGTTTTTGTTGTTGTTGCTATGGGGAAAACATTTGAGATCTATTCTTACAGCAACTTTCAAGTGTGCAATACTGTATTATGAACTATAGTCACGATGCTGTACATTAAATCCAGAACTTATCCATCTTATAATGGAAAGTTTAAAGCCTTTGACCAACATTCCCCATTTCCCCAACCCCCAGTCCCTCCCTGGTAGCCATCAATCTACTCTCTGTTTCTAGGAGTTCAACTTTTTAGATTCTGCATAAAAGTGAGATCATAGAGTATTTGTCTTTCTCTGACTTATTTCACTTAGCATAATGTTGCCAAGGTCTATCCATGTTGTTACAGAATTTAGGCTTTTTTATGTTTATAGATGAACAGTATTGGGGTGTGTGTGTGTGGTCACATATTCATCTGTCAATGGACACTTAGGTTTTTCTATGGGTTGGTTATTGTGAAAAACACATCAATGAACATGGAAGTGCAGATAGTACTAATTTCAGTCCTTTGGATATATACCCAGAAGTGGGATTGCTGGATTATATGGTAGTTTTGTTTTTTTAAAAAAAAATTTTTTAGAAACTTCCATACTATTTTTCATCATGGCTGCATCAATTTACACTCCCATGTAAACTGCACAAAAATTTGCTTTCTTCAATTCCTCACCAGCATTTGCCATCTCTTGTCTTTTTTTTTTTTATCGTAGCCATACTAATAGTAATGGGCAACATCTCACTGTAATAGTTTTGATTTGCATTTCCCTTATACTTAGTGATATTCAGCATTGTTTCCTGTACCTGTGCCCATTTGTATGTTTTCTTTGGCAAAATGTCTATTCGGGTGCTCTGAATTATTGGTTTAATTGCTATTGAGTTACATGAGTTCTCTATATATTTTGCCATTAACTCCTTATCAGATATATGGTTTGCAAATATTTTTTCTTATTCTGTAGATTGCCTTTTTATTTTATTGTTTGCTTTGCAAAAGCTTTTTAGTTTGATGTAGAGTTGCTTGTTGATTTTTGCCTTTTTTGCCTTTGCTTTTGATGTCAAAAGACTATTGGCCTGCATTCTTGTGGCTGCAGAGGCTTGCCGTGGGCACGTGCACAGCAGAGGAGGCCAGTGATGGGAGTCAGGCTGGAGGTGAGCACGTGCACAGCTGGCGGGGCTAGTACAGTGAGCCTAGTGGCACAGGCCAGTAACAGGGGTCAGGGAGAGATCCAGGCCCATAAACAGCTGTCAGACCCTGGCTGTTGGTGTATATTCTTGCTGCTGCAGGGTCTAGCCACAAGCACACTTGCAGCAGTGGAGGCCAGTGACGAGAGCCAGGCCTGCAAGTGCTTGCTTGCATAGCATTGGGGGCCGGCTGAAGGATTTGGGACTGGAATTTTGTACTCACGTGGCTGAAGGCCTGGCTGGCTGCTGGTGCAGATCCCTGGCTCTATTTGGAGGAGGGAGATGGAGTAAAGAGGTGGGAAGAACTCGGGTGGCTGGGGTCTGCACCCACGAAAGCCTGTGGGTGAAATCTGCATGGGGCTCCTGGAGGCTGTGCTGGCCTTTGGTTTCTTCCGTGGTGAAAGCTGCTGGGGTCTCCTGCAGAGCAGATGGCTGGGAACCATGATCACGCCCACTTGTGTGGCTGATACTGGAAGCCCCTGCCTGCCTTCCTTGTGCCTAGTCATTTCTTTATATCTCAGATTTGCTGATCTCTGGGTGGGAAAAAACCAAAGTGGGTCTTTTGTGCAAGTTCCTAAAAGGCAGAGGACACTGGTCACTCACCCCACTGTCCCTTTCTCACTGAAGGAGACTCTTTCTAGCTGGGGTGGTCCTTCTTGGCACTGAGGGGATGAAATGGTTGCAGGCAAAATGAAGCTGTTACTGCTTACCTTTTTGTATAGTTATTTTCAGGGTTTTTTTGTTCCACTGTATTGCTGAAGTTTCTTAAGTGGACTCCTAAGCTCTCCCAGAACTGTCTTGGTTCATGGATAGATGTGTCTTACTTGCTGATCTTTGTGGAGGACAGATGGCGGGGCCCCTTATACCACCATCTTGGTGACATCACTTTTCAGTGGTTCTAAATGAGAACATGGCACTTTGGCTTCTTGATGTGTTGAGTTAAAATGGTCAGTTCAAACTCTGAAAGCCTACTTTCTTCATCTTTTCTATATCATTTTTGGTAGATTGAGGCCAGTATTACAGGTAAAAGGTTATAATTCCAAAATCCAGTTCCTAAAAGGGATACACTCAGAAGCTAAAGGACAGAAAAAGAAACAGACTG
>NW_006296619.1:500251-501374 GCF_000327345.1 Myotis davidii | reverse complement strand
TTCAAAGCAGCACCATGTCCTGGGATACACCATTTGTTTCTTAGATGAAGTAAGTATGCTTCCTTCCATCTCCTTCCATCCATCACACTGAAGTCAAAGGGATCTTTTTAAAATTCAGATAGGGTCATTTCATGCCTTGTTCTTGGGGTCAAGTCCATAAGTCCCTGAGTGAGCCTGCAAGGCTCTCTGTGACCCAGTTTGTCCTCAATTCGCCAGCTGCATCTCACAATAAATCCCCTCACTCCTTATGCTGCAGCCTCTCGCTTCTCTCAGTTCCTCAAGGCATCCTGTTTTACAGGACCTTGCATTTGCAAGTCTTTCCATTTGGAATAGTCTCCCCCACCCAAGATTCTGCCATACTTATTCCTTAAGCCTCAGCTTAAATATTAGTTCCCTCAGTGAAGCCTTTTCAAAGTAGGTCAGAACCCTATTATGTAGTATAACAATATTCTGTGCTTCTTTTGTTCCATTTTTCAATATCATATGGAAAAAAATCAATTAACTGTGTAACGGTTTAATATCTAAGAGGGTTCTAATGTCTAGGAGGAACCATGTCTATCTTACTTACTACTATATGCTGGAATTCAGTATTATGTCCAATACATAGTAGATTGTCAGTAAATATTTTCTAACATGGTGAATAAGATTGAATCTCCATGGAGATGTTTCCTAAGTAATATTTCAGCAGATGCAGAGGTCATTAAAAGGTGGCACTCGGATTTGTAGTTATCTGTCTTCTGATAATAAAGTAAATGTCCTACAGGAGATGGAAGTAGATAGTGGTTTTCATTATGGGAGAATATAAAACAGCTTGAGTTGACTGAGGCAGATGGTCCATGGAAAATGTTTCAGAAATAAAATAGTTCTGATCTTTGGTGATCAAGAAATATTTCAAAAGTTATATGTGAGACTCAATTCAGCTCTACATCAAGACCAAATTATTTCTAGTAATTAATGCAAATCATTACATCTTTCTTTTATTCTACAGTGTCTTGGTCCTCTACATTATCTTGGGAAGTAGACTAACACATTCTATTTTTTTTTAATTTTATTATTTATTACAAAGGGTATTACATATGTGTCCATTTTTTCCCCCCGCCCAAGACAGTCCCATAGCCTCCTA
>NW_006296619.1:496741-500190 GCF_000327345.1 Myotis davidii | reverse complement strand
TGAAGAAATTGCTTCGGCATATGTCTGAGATTTTGTTGCCTTTGGATTCTTCTAGAATTTTTATGGTTTCCTGTCGTACATTTAAGTCCTTTATCCATTTTGAGTTTATTTTTGTGTACGGTGTAAGTTGGTGGTCTAGTTTCATTTTCTTGCATATATCTGTCCAATTTTCCCAACACCATTTATTGAAGAGACTATCTTGGCTCCATTGTATGTTCTTGCCTCCTTTGTCAAATATTAATTGAGCATATTGGTTTGGGCCAATTTCTAGTTCAACATTTCACAGTCACATCTCCTTTCCCCTCTATTTTTTCTTTCTCTGTTTTTCTTTTTCTGTATTTTCCATGACAAATACTTAAATTGGATATGATTTAATGTTGAGAAAAGGGTTTGTTTTTGGTCAAGGCTGATTTCCACCTCACTACCCGCAACCAAAGAATGTGACTGCCCTTACTATGTAAATAATAAGTTATTGTTTTGTAATTACTTCAGGTGCAAAAATTAGCTTCACAGGAAAAAAAAAATTGAGTTCCTAAGAAAACACTCAATAATACCCGGGTCAGGTCAGAAAAATAAATTTTACATTTTATAGCATGTTATTATTCATTAAGTCCTTTGACATTCCATCTCTCTTAATCCTGGCTATAATCACAGCAAGGCAGAACTTTTTACTGATGTGAAAACTGAGGCAGAGAATTTCTGGATCAAGGTCATAGAGGTAATAAATAAATCACTAAAATTCAAACTATAATTTTCCACCTCAATATGTCTTTGTAATTATGAGCTCTGGTTCATGTGTTAAGGGAACAAGCCAAAAGCCCAAAGGATGATTTGTAGAAACTTTTTTTTTTATTTTTTATTTTTTGCTACTTGGAAACCCTCACCCTATGAAAGTTCTTCTTCAGAGCCTCCTTCACTTCCTTGTTTCTCAGGCTATAGATCATTGGGTCCAATGTAGGAGTGACCACAGTGTAAAATACTGACACAACCTTGTCCTCCCCGAGGGATTTGCTCATGTTACCTTTCAGGTATATGAATATGAGTGTCCCAAACTGCAGTCATGTGAGAAACTCAGATGGAGAAAGTCTTGGCTTTGCCACCTACTGTTCAAATCTTCAGAATGGCCCAAATGATAAACAAGTAGGATATCAGAATCACTAAAATGCTTTGGTTGTTATGACCAAGAAAGCAAAGAGGTAGATCACTTATTGCCATAGCCTGGTCTCACTACAGGAAGCTTCAGCAAGGGTGGAAGATCACAAAAAAAGAAGTTCACCTGGTTGGACTTACAGAAGGAGCTTGAGAAGGTACACTCCGTAGGGGTCGAGGAATTGAACATGCCACTAGCATATGTACCAGCACCAGCGCCAGGCATGTCTGTGGTGTCATGGAAGTGGCATAAAGGAGGGGGTTACACACAGCCACATAATGATCAGAGTCCATCACAGCCAAAAGGAACCATCCAGGACTAGCCCAGAGTGTGAACGAAAAGCACTGGGTCACACAGCGCTCATAGGTAGTGACCATCTTATCAGTATCCAAGGTCTCAAGCAACTGAGGGACAATAGCATAAGGGTAGCAAATGTCCAGGAAGGAAAGGTGGCTGAGGAAGTACCTGGGAGCCTGGAGGCAAGGGTCACTCTGACTCAACACTATCATGCCCAGGTTGCCCCCCTGGTAATGAGATAAAGAACCAAGACCACAAAGATGAGACCCATCTGCGGCTCTCCCTACAGCTGGGACCCCATCAGAATGAACTCTGTCACCACAGTGCCATTCTCTGCCATGAATCCTAGAATGCACACTGAAATTTTTTTTAAGTCTCATTGAAGATAAGTCAAGGTGAATATGGCTAGATTTGATCATTTTTAGTAATGATAACAATCTTCTAAATTTGTAAAACACTTGACATTCTTCACAAACATTATTTCATTTGACCTTAGAAGCACAAATTGTTAATCCCATTTTCAAGAGAAGAACATGAGGGTCAAATAAGTAAAGTGACTAGTTCACGGTTTCACAGTAAGTCAAGAGGCAAAGCCAGAGCTACAGTTCAGTTCCTTGGACATATCCATACTTCTGAAGGGTTCCAAATTTAAAACTTCATCAGCTTTACCGCAGAGCCAGAGAATCCCACATGGTTAGAGAAACCCTACTGGTAGAGTTTTAAGGTCATAAACTTTGAAATCAGACCTCAGTTCAAATTCCTAGAGACCTTGGGCAAGTTAATTCATCTTTCTGAGCCTTAATCTCCCTATTGACTTAATGGGGATTTCAACACCAAAGTCACAATATTATTGTGAAACACATAATGTACATACTGTGCCTAGCAAACGGTCTGACTCACACACTGAGAATTATTTTTTTCTAAATTATGCAACAATGTAACATGCTCCTGGGTTCATGAACATTTTGGAATCTTATCTCCTAATCCACAGCCCCCTGGAGTTCCAATATCAACCCTATCATTCTTTGCAGTTCTTTTGATGTGCATATAAACAAATGGAATTTGGTGCAAGACAGTGAGCAGTGAGCCATGAAGAACAAGCACTGATAGGACCTCTACAAACTGTTACGGGCCAAGTCACTACTTCCTCTCTGTTCCTGCCAAGCACCATGGCCCGGTTTCCAAGTTCTTCTCTTATTCCAAAGGACCTGCCCCATTTTTTTTTAATGTCAGATCAATATCAATTCAAAAGATACATGAATCAAGCTATTCCAGAATTAGCCTGCACAGCTCATCAAGGGACAAAGCCATCACACTGAGTTTAGAATTCTAATACAGATGGAGTTCTTGCCACTTACTTGGACAATCTTACCTTAGTACCTTTGGGTGCTGATAATTTGGGGTGATGAAAATACTGAATGTGCACTTCAAAGGTGGTTCTTCTTGTAATTCTTCCAACCTGGAAATAAAAACTGAATTTGAGAAAGATCTCATAGGATTTAAGCTAAATACGAAAATGAAACTTTGATCAATGTTTGACAAAAGCTGAACTACTGGTGAAATAAAGGCCCACATCTGATGTTCTCCCCTCACCAATTTCCTGATGATGTAAGTATTTGGGAGTGTTTTTTCTTTCCTCAGGAGCCATTCTAATTCTGACCTTTGACCAAAACGATGACTTGCTCTGTTCTGAAAGGAATTTACACAAATCATTCTGACCAAAGAGGGAAAAGAGAGAGAGAGAGAGAGAGAGAGAGAGAGAAAGACAACCATTTACTGGTATTTATTCAGTAAGAATCTACTGAGAATTCACCATGTGCCAAGCACGCTTCTGGTTGCTCAAGTGAGGGGCGGGGGGGGGCATGGGTCGAAGAAATGGACAAAGATCTTTACCCTTATACAGCAGTCATTCTAGTAGAGAGCCAAACATATACAATATATTTTTTAAGTATATTTTCTATTATAATAGAAGATGATAAATGTTATGAAAATTTTAAAAGAA
>NW_006296619.1:488169-496683 GCF_000327345.1 Myotis davidii | reverse complement strand
GAGAGTAGTATTAAATAGGACTGTCAGGGAAGGCTCATTGAAAAGATGACATTTTAGCAGAAATGCTGGGGATCAGGCAACTATTCCATTTATTTGCACACATCATTATCCACAAACAATAGAAAATAGAGACACAGTTCACCGGCAGTGAACCACCCCACTTCCAGTTCAAAATATGCTGAGTTCTTCAGGTCCGTGTGAGGCACTTTCAAGGCAACTGTGTTCCAAAGGGTCAGCCTCCTAAAACAGAGAGAAGCCCCAAAGGTATCAGAGGCCCTACAATCAGCCCCTAATCATTTGGTCTAAAAGTAAGACTGGAATCCAAACAATAGAGCATAGTGGCTAAGAAAATGGGCCCTGGAAACAGACAGAACTTGTTATTCCAAACTCAGACTCAGTCATTTCTATTTGTGTGACCTTGGGCAAGGCACTTGACCTCTGGAATCTCATTCTCGACATCTATTGCAATAACATCAGCACTGCTGTCCTGTGAGAGGTAAGAGATAATTCATGAAAGCACATGCACTGCGCCTAGTACAGAGTAAAGAAGCCATATGATTGTTACATAAGGGACTTTTCAACCACTAAGTAGTTCTGTCATTCAGAAATTTAATGTATCCCCATTTTATTGCTGAATAAAATGAGGCTCAAAATGGTTAAACCAACTTTCCCAAGACTACATGGCAACAGGACTTCAGGCTTCAGATTCATGGTGCTTTTTATGAACCTACACCTTGGCTCATCACTTTGGCCAGGAAGTAGGATGCTGTAGCCCAGTTTCCGGCAACCCCAGCTGGGGAGGCACAAGTCAGGAGAGCCACCTCACTCCACTGCCCACCTAAGAGACACCTTTAGATCTCCTCTGGGGGAGGGCAGCTATTTTCCTTTGGAGAGGAGTGTCATGGTGGAGGAGGGGCAGTTGATTATGATAAGCCAGAGAGAGCAGATATGGTAGGAAAGCTGGAAACAGCATCCACAGCCCTGGATTCAAGTCCAATTTCTGCCATGGATGTACTGTGTAAACTTAAGCTACTGTCTTCCTGTCTTTAGGTCTGTGTCCGCCCATGAGAAGGCTGCACTGAACGACCTCAAATGCTGCGTCTTGTTCTATAACATGATGGTCTCTCTTCTCCTCTTAAAATTCCAATGAGAGAGGAAGAAAGCATCTCTCTCTCTCTCTATCTCTCTCTCTATAGAGAGAGAGAGATAAAAGAGCTCTCTCTCTCTCTCTCTCTCTCTCTCCACACATGTATATATGTGTGGAGAGAGAGAGAGAGAGAGAGAGAGAGAGAGAGAGAGAGAGAGAGAGAGATGAAAGAGAGATAAAAGAAAGATAAAAGCCTAATATGCAAAGTGTCCCCTTTGGAGTTTGACGGGGAGTTCAATCGCTCGCTATGACATGTGCTGACCACCAGAACTAAGGAAGGCCCCCACTGGCAGCCGCTAGGGAGCCTAAGTTCAATCGCTCACTATGACATGTGCTGACCACCGGAACTAAGGAAGGCCCCCACTGGCAGCCACTAGGGACCCTAACCATGCATGAATTTTGTGCACTGGGCCTCTAGTATATTAATAATGACATTAAGCTAACACTCACTCTGTGTCAGATATTGTTCTAGGTGTTTTACACAAACTGCCTCATTTACTTCTCACAACACCCAAACACCGATAGTGTTATTATCCCCATTTACAGACTGGGAAGCAGGGCTTTGTAGAGATTAAGCCATTTGGTTTCAGTAAACCACTGCGCTGGGATTTGAACCTCAGTCTGTCAGACTGCAGCTCCCACCTGTCATCCCATTGCTCACAAGCATGGTAATAATGAGTTCCCATGTAGTGAGCACCTTTTTATGACCAGAATTTATATACATTACTCTCTACATTTGAGCAAGGAGGACAGTAACATAAGTTTAATAAAGGTTTTAGAAAATGACCCCAATTCAGAGTTGGAAGCACTATATTTGTTCTTTTTGTAGTATCGCCTTTTTTCATATCTTGCCTGCAGGGAGGGGAGGGTAGAAAAGAGTCACAGGACTACCATCAAAGTGAACTCTAATGAGGAGGGTGCAGCCACCAAGGAACCATCCCCTCCAGTGCAGGCTTACGGGATCAGACAAGAGCCATGTGAGCCAACCTACTCCTGCTTCCTCATTATCATCTGCCTACCTGTCCTTCCCCTTTGCCCAAATCTCATTCCTCATTTTTAATTTCTTTTGTCTTGCTTCCTGCCACGCATTCTTACAAACCACTTTACATCTCTTTTATAAAGGGATATTGATGAATAAATAAATGATGAATAAATAAATGCAAAATAAAATGGCTTGTTGACCAGGTGCCAGTATAATCAGAAGGATAGTTCCTCTCAGCCACAGACCAATAATAGTGCCGCCAGAGGACTTGGCCAGATGGGTTCTGGAAAGACCACACACGCAGGGTGGTTCAACCTAAATCAGACTTATCTGCAGGGGATGAAGAAAGACAGAGGCTCGAGGGAGAACATGGAAAGCTTGGGGAGGTCTCCGAGACTGTGCCCCTGAAGCCACAGGCGTTTCAGAAGAAAACGCAGCAGGTGTGGGTGTTTAATCATCTTAGAGCAGAGAAAGTACTGAGCTAGGAATCAAACAAGAAAATATACAGGAAGATGATTCTAAAAGTAAAAACATTTGCACTTGGAAGAAATTGTTAGGAGGCCCAGACACCAGCTTTATAATAACACATATAATTAATCCAAGTCTCCAGGCAGTGACCTGGGCCTCCACATTGAGACAGTAGCAGCAGGGAAGGTCCCTTAACTCGATATGACTCCATGTGATCCTTCCAAGCATCAGTGTGCCCATTTTGCAAAGGGCAGAGGAAAATTTTAGAGAAACTGAGGTTGCCCAGTGTTGGCTGATCCTCTGAGGAGTTGGAAAGTTCGGTTCTCTCCAAGAACAGTGCCGCTTTGCCTTGTGATGCATTGTTTACATTCCTGAACTGGTCCGAAATGATTGATAATTCCACACAGAACAGCAGATCCATTCCCTAATGATTAAGATTAAGGAAAACAAACAGCAGCTCCACCAATACTCCAGGCGGGGAGAAGAACCATGAATCAGTGCGGCCTCAGAGGAAAGTATTTGGTCCCGGGCCATTTAGATAAACTAAGTTGCTGGGGAAATATGAACAGAGCAGCAGTTTCCTGTTTTTAAAGCCCACAAAATAGTTGAAATTGCTGGCTCTTAAGGATGCACAGGAAGAAAGTGAATCCTTAATGTCATGAACCCACCATGCTCCACGGTATTGAGTAACGTCAGCATTTCACATTCTCTGAGATCTGTTATCTAAAAGTTGATCAGGCACAGAAGTGCTTCTCTCCCACACAGGCCTCCCCTGGTGCACTTCTGTAACCCTAGGGTTATCTTTCTCCCACATTAGTTATGTCTGCCCAAGACCCACAGCCCCATTTTTATGTCAGCCAATGGCAAACACACCTAAGACATGGAATTCCAAAGCTAAAGGAGAAAGACCTTGAGATTACTAATGCTCCCAAAACAAACGTCCACTAAACTTCGGAAAACTCACAGGGGTTTCAGAAGAGAGAAATACCAGCAGGCGCTGGTGTTTAATCATCTTAGAGCAGACAAAGCACTGATCTAGGAGTCAAAAGGCTACTATGGATCAAACAAGAAAATATACAGGAAGATGATTCTAAAAATAAAAACATTTGCACTCAGAAGAAATTGTTAGGAGGCAGACACCAGCTTTATAATAACACATACTGTGGAAAATATATCACCATGGATCTAAAGAGTATTTATATAGCTCAGCAAAACTAACCTACTTTGATCCCCCGCAGTAAGCTGGACACTGGGGAGGTAGATGAATATACAGAACAAAATGGACATAGATGACAATGGTTCTCCCGCTGCCGCTAAAGTAGAACTGGCATCATCTGTTTGTGATGGCTTAAAGAGGAAAGGGGAATAAGAGAAGGAGTTAAAGATGCTTTGATGGCTACTCAAAGTTGTCAGGGTGGACTTGGGTTCCCAAAATATTTGAAAGGTAAAAAACAAACATAGCCCCCTGCACCCACACTCTCTCCATGTTCAGGTAAAGAAGTTGCTCAACCTAGATGCCAAAACCGGTTTGGCTCAGTGGATAGAGCGTCGGCCTGCGGACTGAAAGGTCCCAGGTTCGATTCTGGTCAAGGGCATGTACCTGGGTTGCAGGCACATCCCCAGTAGGAGATGTGCAGGAGGCAGCTGATCGATGTCTCTCTCTCATCGATGTTTCTAACTCTCTATCTCTCTCCCTTCCTCTCTGTAAAAAATCAATAAAATATATTTTTTAAAAAAAAGAAGTTGCTCAACCTAGAAATGAAAATAAAGTTTCTATTTAATTTTCCCTTTTCCTTAGGAACTTGTTTGGAAAAACTTTAGTTGTTAATTTTTTGGTTGAATTAAAGCTCACAAATATATTTTAAAAAAATAGCAGGAAGGCAGACCAGCCTGGTGTCATGGAACTGGAATGCTTTGAAGGTCTATCACAGGGGAGTCAAATCCCAGCCAGTTGCTTAAATTCTCTGAACTTCAGCTTCTTCATCTATAAGATGGACATGAACAGCGCCTGACTCATAGGAGTGCAACCCCTCTTCTGGGTAACTACCCAAAAATTTTGAAAACATTCACCAACACAAGCATCCCCTCTGTTCATTGCAGCATTATTCATGGTGGTCACACATGGAAACAACCAAAGTGTCCCTCACCAGCTGATTGGATAAAGAAGATGTGATACATATATATATAACAAAATACTACTCAGCCATAAGAAAAGATGAAATACTGCCATTTGCAATGACATGGATGGATCTTGAGAATATTATGCTAAGTGAAATAAGTCAGCTAGAAAAAGTTAAGAGCCCTATGACTTCACTTATATGTGTGATGTAAAATTGAAAGCACAAAATGAACAAACAAGGTAAACGAACAAACACAAACTTGTAGAAAACACAATAGTAGTATGGTAGTTACCAGAGGGAAGGGGAGTGGGGGTAGTAAAGGGTAAAGAGGGTCAAAGGTATGATGATGGAAGAAGATTTGACTTTGGGTAGCAAACAATAAGATATACTGATTTTTCACAGCCAGATTTTGTGTGGGCACCTCTTCCCAAATCTGGTGCTCTGGCCTGGGGACCCCAGGTTGGGATTGAGAACCCACTCTCCTCAGGGGGAGCCTTAGCAGCTGAGATATCTCTCCAGGACCTCAGCCACTACCCAATTATATACAGAACTGGGAAGAGGTCATATGAAGTCACATTTGCATTTATACTCCACCCCCTCTCCTGGGAGGTAAATCCAACAAGAGATGCCTTCCACATACGTCAGAAAACCTTCTTTATTGTTTTATTTTTAATAGGGTGTATCTGACAGATGGAATTTTAAACATTTTATGTAGATAAATACATATGCCTTTATGGTTTCTTTCTGTGTGTTTGTTTGTTCTAAAAAAATACAGTTCCCCCACTGAAAGCTGACAAAGATTCACCTATATTTATAACCTTTGATATATCTGAAGTTTGTAAGCTGAAATAGATACAGGTCAAATTTCTCTTCCTGCATAGTTAACCAACGGTTCCACCATCAGTGATTCAATTAATGTTTCTTTCTCCAATTATGTAAAATACCACCTTTATTATATCCTAGCTTCTCATGTGTACTTGCACATGTCTGAAAAACAGTTTCCATCATTAAAGCTCCAGAGTAAGCTTTCTTACTATTATTATTTTTCCAGATTTTCTTGGCTGCTTTCACCTACTTATTCTTCCAAATGTACTACAAAGATTGAAATATATTTTGTAGTAATATATAATTTTTCTAAGAAACCCCCACATAATGATTATGAAGTGACATCCTTTTCATAACATCCATTGATACTCATTTGATCAGTTTGGTAGATATTCTTCCAGATATTTCAATGCCCACATAAATATATATAAAAGCCTAAGTGACCAGCTGACTGGCCAGCAGGTAGCTATGACACACAGAGGGCAGATGCTCAACACAGGAGTGGAAACCACAGGCATGGAAACATGGAATAGACTGGTGCACTAGTGGGGTCCCTCGGCCTAGCCTGCAGGGATCAGGCCAAAACCGGCTCTCTAACATCCCCCAAGGGGTCCTGGATTGCGAGAGGGTACAGGCCAGGCCAAGGGACCCAACTGGTGCACTGATTCCATGCACCGGGCCTCTAGTAAAACAATAAATTCCTCAGGGCTGATATCAGACCTTCTTCCATTGAAATTGTTAGAAACCCAATACAATTAACTTAAATGAAAAATGAGACATATTGACTCAGGTAACTGAAAATACTTGATCTGAAGCAGAGCAGCCCCAGGAACACAGATGATGTCATCAAGCTACAGGCTTTCTTTTTATAATTGAGATATAATTGACATTGAGATATAGGTAATGTTGTATAAGTTTAAGGTGTTCAATGTGGCAGTTTGATACATGTATACTAGTATACTGCAGTATGATTACCACCATAGTGTTAGCTAATGCCTCCATCTCCTCATATAGCAGTCTGGTCCACCCTTGCATCAGCATCTTTTTGCAGTGAGGACATTTAAAACCTAGCCTCTTAGCAACTTTGAAGTACCTATAAGTTGCTAACTATAATCACAATGATGTGCATTAGATGTCCAGAATTTAACCACCTTCTAATTGCAAGTTTGTGGCCTTTGGCCCACATCTCCCCAATTCCATCATCTTCCGGCCCCTGATAACCACTATTCTCTCTGTTTCTATGAGTAAGGCTGTTTTACTAGTAGACTCCACATATAAATAATATTATACCATCTTTCTCTGTCTGACTTATCTCATTAATGTCCTTAAGATCCATCCATAATTCAAATAGCAGGATTTCCTTCTTTCTTATGACTAAATAATATTCGTGTGTGACATTTTCTTTATCCATTTATCCATGATAGCCCCTTAATTTTTCCCATGTCTTGACTATTGTGAATAATACTGAAATGAACATGGGAGTGCAGATATCTCTTTGAGAGAGTGATTTCCTTTCTTTTGGATTTATAGACCCAGACATGGGATTGCTGGATCATAAGGTACCTATTCTTTCCCAGGATTGCTTTGGCTATTCAGGGTCTTTGTGGCTTCATACAAGTTTTAGGATGGTATATTCTATTTCCGTTAAAAAAAAAATGCCATTGGAATTTTGATAGGGATTGCCTTGAAGCCAGTCTTTCTTGATCTATGTCTTAAGTGCCCTCTGGTCTGTCTATACTCCTCATAGTGGCATCAGAAGCTTCGGGTATAAACTCAAATGTCTATCAGGAAGAAAGCGCATCCTTAAGTATCCTAGTTAACAGATCAGTGCAACCACCTGCAGCTGCTGTGAGAGTTGGCTGCTGATCATTCACAGCTACAGCCTTCTCTGGAGCACTGACCTCAACCAAGGAATCTGCTTCTCCCAGAAATGTCTAGGGGGTTATACCTCCACATCTTGGAGGCAGCCTACGGTCAATGAATAAGTGACATAGGCTACAAAAGGCCAAATCCCTTGCCTAAAGGCAGAACTGGGTGTGTGGTTATAATTCATACTCCAGAGTTCCCCTAAGGATCAGACCAAAGCTAGATTCCAACTGAGACTGCATCTTTGCTTATTTATTTCCTGTACCCTTCACTCCTTTACAGGTTTCTTCTGAGAACACTCTCTCCATGAAACACTTTCCCAAAAATCTCTGTCTATGGTCTTTTTTAAGAAACTCAACCTAAGACACAATATTATATTCAGATTCACCCAAGGAAGAAAGGTAATGAATACTCTGCAATCACCCATTTCCACAAGTTCCCCAGGGGAGGTTCCATGGAATGCTATCATTATGGCATATTCTCTCTCCTTCTCTACTTTGTCCCAATTGCCACTGTCCCTTGTAAACCACTCCAGGGAACATTTGCAATCCCATACACATACTCTTTACTATATACAGTTATTTCAATAGGTATTTAATTAGAGGGAATAATGATAAATATTGTCAAAAATGCATTGGAAGATAGAATTGTCGTTCTACCAAAAGTTCTGATCTGTGGCTGCCTCCCTTCTTTATAATATACTAGGGGCCCGGTGCATGAAATTCGTGCACTGGGTGGGGGTGGGGAGAGTGTCCCTCAGCCCAACCTGCCCCCTCTCACATACTGAGAGCCCTCAGGCGTTGACCCCCATCAATCTCCAATCGCAGGATCGGCCCCTTGCCCAGGCCTGACGCCTCTGCCAGAGGCGTCAGGCCTGGGTAGGGGACCCTGCCAGTGATGGGGGGAGATGGGGGTCCCCTGTCCAAGCCTGACACCTCTGGCAGAGGCGTCAGGTCTGGGCAAGGGGCCGTTCAGGTGATCAGAGTGTGATGGGGGTTGACGCCTCTGGCCGAGGCATCAGGCCTGGGCAAGGGGCAGAGCCAGCAATCGGAGGGGTCTGGGGGTCCCCTGCCCAGGCCTGACACCTGGGCCAGAGGAATCAGTCC
>NW_006296619.1:483738-487721 GCF_000327345.1 Myotis davidii | reverse complement strand
TCCCTTTCGCCTCCCTGCATTGTGCCTACATATGCAAATTAACCGCCATCTTTGTTGTCAGTTAACTGCCATCTGAGTTGGCAGTTAATTTGCATATAGCCCTGATTAGCCAATGAAAAGGGTAGCGTCGTACGCCAATTACCATTTTTCTCTTTTATTGGTGTAGATTCTTGCATCATTTGAAATCTATAGTTGCAAAACCGCCCTTGCCTGGCCGAATGCTTGCTAATTACTGAAAGGGTTTATCCCAGCCATATCAGTTTGGAGTGAATGGGTACCATAAATGACCTGACTGCCCTCTTCCTGAAAAACTTCTGATCCTACATTAATGAGTGGATGAACACATACAGGGCAAAGGGGCGATTCTCCTCAGAGGGCTGAGTGTCTCTGGAAGCAGAATACAAGTTATTAGAAGGAAACAAGACTGGCTCTCCAGAAACACACAGTCTAGCTGGGGAGATGAAACTAACCACCAAGGAACAGCCATGAACAATGGAAGGCATGTGGAACTAAGTGCCAAATTGTGTGGTGATAACAAAGGGAGTATAGGCTTCAGGGACCTGGGAAGACATGCGAGCTGAAATAGCCAGAGAAAGCTGCCAGCAGAAACTCTGGAAATAGATCTTTACAGACGGCTAACTAACAAGCTACTCTGGATATAGATTCAAATGTTTCATATTTAGACCACCCTAGCCTTATTCCCTCCTGAACCAATAATCCGTCCTCATGAAATTCTGAGCAGACAACACAGCTAGGTTTCAGCGGCTGCAACGAGGCCTGACATCAGGTCTAAAGATGGATGCAGGTGAAAGAGAACTTCACACAAGTCCTCAGATCTGAGTTCATCAGTCCTGGCACTGGCACTGATGAACTGGTACAGTGGGACATTGAGGACCACTGGCAAAGAGGAACCAAGTTCATTCAGTCCCTATAGAAACGGCAAATGAGCTTTCAGACTAATGAGACTTAAGAGTTGCCACAAAAATCCCACAAGATTTCTGTTTTCTTAGCAATTTTTTTATTTTTCAATTACAGTTGACACACAATGTTATATTCATTTTACATGTATAGCATAGTAATTAGACATTTATATAACTTATGAAGTGAATACCCTGGCAAGCCTAGTACCCACCTGGCACCACATATAGTTATTACAATATTATTGACTATATTCCCTGTGCTGTACTTTCCATCCCGGTGACTGTTTTCATAACTGGCAATTTGCACATCTTATTCCCTTCCCCTTTTTCACCCATTCCTCCAACCCCCAACCCTCTCATCTGGCAACCATCAAAATGTTCTCTGTATCTATGAGTTTGTTTCTGTTTTGTTTGTTCATTTATTTCCACATGATTTGTTTTTCATCTTCTCAGATGTGTGGAGAAGATGAGATAATGAGTTCCTGTTGAAGTGTGTTTTCCCAGATAAGGCGGGCTTTTCCCAGGAGCCTTGGGGGCTGTCCCAGGTGCTGATTTATGGTTCTGGAATAACATTTGTGCTCACTGCCTCCCTCCCAAAAGACCATCCCCAAAAGCACTTTAAATAGCTTGCTGGTTTTCTTGGTTAAAATCTGTCAGCTACATTAATCTATTTGAGAAATATTAGCTGCTTTCTACAAAATGCTTAAATTACCTTGAATTGCTTTGATTCCAAACCTAAGATAAATCCAAATGGATTATTTTGTCAGGTAATTAAGATGGAATTGTGACCTTGATAACGCTGAGAAAATACTGGCTCTGAAGTAAGGTTCGCACAAACTAGGGAAGGCGAAACTGGGCAGAGAATCTGGCCATTGTCATTGTAACTTGTCATCGAATGGGATTGTGTCCAGACTGGAATTTTAGCTCTTGTATAAAATATACAGGTAAGTTTTAGTAAAAAAATTTTTTTAATCTATAGATGTAATCTCTTTAGACTTATGTGTCACCAGGTAAATTTTAGAAAATATAAACACTTTCATGGGACAAGAATGGGGTATTGGAGTGCAATACTTAGACAAGGGACATTACTGTAAATTGTGGTACTACCTGTAATTATGCTGGAGGTGGGATTGATCATATGTACTATAGCTTTGGCCTTAGAATACGACAGAAATGAGTTAGAATCTGGGCTTTTTCAATGACTAATCATGTCATCCTCGGCAAGTTATCTAACTATTCCAAGTTTTTCTTTTCTTCAGGACAAAATAATACCTTTATCACAGGGTCATTGTGGGGGTTACGTTAGATAATGTACATAGAATGTTTAACATCCTGATTGGCACATAGCAGGTGCTTAATAAATGACAACCAATATTAGGAAGAGCAGCACACCATAATGGTTCAGTCCCACAATTCTTTGATCCAGGAGATCAAGATTAAGATCTAAACATCTTCTCTTTCTAGCTATGAAACCTCAGGTAAAATGCTTAATGTTTCTATGTCTCAGTTTCTTCAACTGTAAAATAAAGATAAGTATTTCACTCTCATAATGTTATTGTCAAGTTGAAATGAAATAAAGCTTTTAAAGGACTTTGCATGCTACCGGAGTCAAGTCAAGAGTTCAGTAAATGTTGACAATAATATTTTGAGACACCAATCTCAATAAGGTGAGGAGAAACTTTGTTGAGTTCCTTCATTCTCCCCAGTAAACTCGACCTTTGGAAGCAAGAGAAAGAAGAGTTTGGGATAGGTTTCAAGTTAAAGTAAGCATGAGATTTAAGGGCCATCTCTTTTCTGAAGGGTTCCTCTTGGTAAGACTGTCACGCTTTCCCAACTCTCTCCAGAGGTCTCATGTTTTTCTACATTACATATTATAATCAAAACATTTTACAAGTGAGTATGTCAATCCATGTGTCCGTTGGCCTTCTTAAAATGTCTACTGGCCATAGACCTTGGCTTTTCCTCTTGAAAACTGTTCTGAGCTCAAGGAACCTGTTGCTGCTCTCTACTTTGGGTCCATCCAAGCTACTGGCACCCCAAACCCCTTCTTAAATAAAATCATACAAAACGGGGTGCCACCATTCTGGTCCTGAAATTTTTCTTTCTGGGAAATATTCTGGAAATTGACTTTCTGAAAAATGAACACACTCTACCACATTAGGTAAAAATCCATGTAGGTTTTCAAAAATCATGATTATGTTTCCATTTTATTATTGAGAAAACTTGGACTCTAATTGGTTAAGCAGTTTTCCCAAGAACATAACAAAAGTGGGATATGGCCCAACTAAGACTATCTTAACCTTAAAAGAAGAAAGAAGAAAAGACATGAACTATCAAAAAACACCCCTCCAAAACCAAACCAAACTTAATCCTCTTCTCCCATGGAAGCTGAGTATTTGCCTAATAGTCTGAGTTGCTATGAGTTTAAAAGTTGAGACTTGGGTCTACAAAACATGTAATTCTTTTTTCTGTAGGAGGACAACATGTTGTTGCAGAAAAAGCACAGGATTTATAGTGAGAAAATACCAGATTTAAGTGCTGATTCTGTTTCTCCAGGTGTGTGGCAAGTTAGCCAACATCCTTCACCTCTGAAAGCCTCACTTTGGTCATCCATAAAATAGTCCTAGTTACACCCAACTGTGGGGCTGCTGGAAGGATTAGAGCTAATACATGAGGTGGGCCTGGCATGCATGTGGCACAAACCCAGTGTGGCTGCATTTGTAGCCCTGTGACCTGCCACCTTATCTCTGGTCATATGCACTAAACAATCTTGCCCCTAAATTAGAAGGAATGTCTGGACCTTGCCATGAGATGGACAGAAAATAGACTATGACAATTTCAGAATTAGATGTTGAGAAAGATGTTAAAATTAGTCAAGTTTTCTTATGAGTTAAAAGTAGAAAGAACATGGTTATCTAAAGAACTACAGGAAGACTTTCTGATTCCAGACATCATAAATATGAAATAAAATGTAGAGAAGCAGAATGAATTAATAGCAAAAAGCACAGAATACGCCATCAAATCAAAATCATTAGCCTTCAGAACTCAGATCTTCCACTTATT
>NW_006296619.1:476093-483580 GCF_000327345.1 Myotis davidii | reverse complement strand
CATAGTGTAAACTAACATCTCTATCATTTCTTATAATTATGATGTCTTCTTTGTGGTGATAACAATTAAAAACTAGTCTCTTGGCAACTTCGAAGTTTATAACACAATATTGTTGATTATAATCATTATGCTGTGCAATAGATATCCAGAACTTATATCTTCTAGCTATAAATTTGTAGCCTTAAATAACATATTTTAATATCATGTGACTAAGCAATTTTGACCACATTATTAATTATGTAATTAGAAAAAAAATATCAACAGATAAGATGAGGGGATAGTCAATATACAGAACAGATTCATCATCTTCCAACTTCTGAAAGGTTTTCATGAGCAGGGATTAAATTGTCATGATTGCCTGGAAGGTGTAAAAACTAAGCCAATGTGTAGAAGATAAAGGTGGAGGGAATCCAGGTTCAAAAATAGAATTAACAAGTAGAGCTGTCCACAGATGGAGGCTCACCCAGCAACTTATGACCACGTGGAGAGTATGTGGTAGAGGAGACTCCAGCATCCAATGGGGTCTAGAACTGATGCAGAATAGATTCTTTCCAAATCTAAGAGTCTATGTGTCTCTTCTCTTCACAGAACTGTCCAAATATAAACCAAAATTTGTTTGAATCAAAGCACCAGCTCATGGCTCAGCTCCAAAAATACAGAAAAAGAATAGAGATGCCCAACGAGAATCAGCCAGGTAAAGGATTTCTCAAAAACAAGCTCAATAAATTGGCCTGGAAATATAAACCTAACCTCCACTGACAGAGAAAGAAACTGTATTTCAATTCTAAGGTTTTCTTCTTCTTTATCTCATCCGAAGTTCACATTGAATCCATGGCCAAGAATAATCGCACCACAGTGACCGAGTTCATTCTCATGGGCTTTACTGACTACCCCAGGTTAGAGATTCTCTTCTTTGTGGTGTTTCTGAATTTCTATGTAGTCACCCTTCTGGGAAATGTGGGGATGATTATTCTGATCCAGCTGGATGTCCAACTCCACAACCCAATGTACTTCCTTCTGAGTCACCTCTCCCTTCTAGATGCCTGCTACACCTCAGTCATCACCCCTCAGATTCTGGCCACACTGGCCACAGGCAAGACGGTCATCTCCTATAGCCAATGTGCTGCCCAGTTCTTTTTCTTCACCATTTGCGCAGGTACAGAGTGCTTCCTGCTGGCGGTGATGGCCTATGACCGCTATGTTGCTGTCAGCAACCCACTGCTCTACACCGTAGCCATGAATCCCAGAATCTGCTGGAGGTTAGTGGTGGGAGCCTATGTCTGTGGGATATCGGGGGCCATCCTGCGAACCACATGTACCTTCACCCTCTCCTTCTGTGATAACAATCAGATTAACTTCTTCTTCTGCGACCTCCCGCCCCTGCTGAAGCTTGCCTGTGATGACACAACAAACACTGAGATTGTCATTGTCTTCTTCGGCAACTTTGTGATTTTAGCCAATGCCTTGGTCATCCTGATATCCTACCTACTCATCATCAAGGCCATTTTGAGAGTGAAATCTTCAGGTGGCAGGGTCAAGTCTTTCTCCACATGTGCCTCCCATCTCACTGCTGTAGTCCTTTTCTTTGGGACTCTCATCTTCATGTATCTGCGGAGTGGCTCAAGCAAATCCCTAGAGGAAGACAAGATTGTATCTGTCTTCTACACTGTGGTCATCCCCATGCTGAATCCTCTGATCTATAGCCTGAGAAACAAAGATGTGAAAGCAGCCTTCAAAAGGGTCGCTGATAGATTCCAGGTGTTTTGGAACTTGTACATCTGAGTGAGAGGACCTCTCCTTGGGTCCATTTTCTTCCCGTATCAATATAGTCCAAGAGGCACCAACATTATATGCAATCTCTACCCACCAACAGAAGGAAGGTAGATCGGAAGTATGAAGCACACAAGAAAAAATGCAAATGTGGTAACATTTGTTTCCAGCAACCCTATAGTACTTTCTTCTTCCCATCTCCTACCTCAGATCCATTCCTAGAACTCAAAAGCCTCGTGTTACACTCTGACATCATGAATTATAGAATCTCCAGGGCCCGAGGTGCCTTCAGTTTTTCTCTTTCCATCCCATTAATTTTTTTCTTTTAATAGCTGAATGACTGGATATCTTAGCAAATAGGGCATGTTGTATAAGACAAAACTGAGTCTCTAAATGGTCAAGGGAAGGGACTGTTTGATAAACAGGCTTTCCTCTTCACCATTCTAGAGACTTGGGTCACACACACAACTCCCCCCTCCCTCGCCCCCCCACCTTCACGCCCCACCCCCGTTCACTTTCCAGGGATGTCGTCCTTCTTGCTAGTGCCAGAAAAATAGAATTTCTAAATTTGTAAATTGCCTTCCCACTTGAACACTCATTGATTTTGTGTTCCTGCTTTAATGCTACTCCAACATCTTCAAGATTAACTAAACTATCTTATCTTTGGGGCTGTCTGCTCAATGACCAATACCCTAGTTTATGAGGGATATGGTGTGACAGGGACAAACACCCCACAAGGCCAGAAAACCACACTGTGCTGAATGACCTTACTCAGAATGTGTTTTGTAGTCCAAGGCACTCATCCAAACACTGCCCAAATGTCAGTGTATCAAGCTAATCTGAATCTCTAAAAGAAAATACTTAAAAGCTAAGTGTGGTAGGTGTTGGGGAAAGCAAAGACTATTAGAGGGGAAATCTCTGTTAGAAATCAAATCAATAAAAAATGAAGGTGGGCCTCATCCTTAAGGCCATTTGTTCTATCAGACAAGTTGTTGTTCTAGACCAGGAGGTGGTAATTTTTTTTGTAAAGGACTATATAGTAAATATTATAGGTTTTGCAGGCCATAATTTATCTTGCCTTTTTATTTTTTTTATTTTTTTTTATCTTGCCTTTTTAGAACATCAGTTTCCTCAAATAAAAAAACAATTACTATTTCTCTTTTTTATTTAATTTTCATTTTTCAGTGCACTTTAATCAAAATTCTGTCATTGAGTGGATCCAGAGACACGGAAGCATGGAACAGAGTGCAGAATCTCTGAGGAAAGGTGGGGGAGGGGGAGTAAGTGGGAGGTAATCAACCACGGACCTTGTATGCATATATGCATGGTCCATGGACATAGACAATGGGGTGATGAGGGCCTGGGGCAAAGGGTGGGGACAGGCTGCAGGGGGTCAATGGAGGAAAAAAGGGAAGATATGTAATACTTTCAACAATAAAGAATTTTTTTTTTTAAATTTCGTCATTAGAAGAGTAGCACACATTGTCAGGATGGGCGTGTCAATTCAGTCCTACAAATGGAATTTCCACAGATTTATACATTATACGTGTATTAAAAATAAAATATATAATATTTAGCTTTATAAATGCCCCCACTTAATCACTTTATCTTTAAAATAATTAATACTACCTCTGTCCAATAGATTAAGCATCCTGGAGTCACTAAGCATATATCAGCCAAAAAATATCATTTCCTGAAAAAGTTTGGGGAGAAATACTCAATATTTCCTTTTTGAAATAATTGTTATAAGGATTAAGGAAGATGATAAAAATCAATTTTGAGGTTTAGATTAGTCAGAACAGACTGGGTTTGCTGTGGCAACAATCAGCTCTAAAACAAAGATTTTATGTATAATTCACAATCAGTTTTTCACCTGGAAATCAGTAGCAGGGTTATTGCAAGCAAGAAGCCACCAGAGAATTTGGAAGAATCAAGTAAATTATTATTATTATACTAGAGGTCCAGTGCATGAAATCTGTGCATGGGGGCGGGGGGTGGAGAGCCCTCAGCCAGGCCTGCACCCTCTTGCAGTCTGGGAGCCCTTGGGGAACAGGCCTACGCCAGCAGTCATACATCCTTAGTGCTGCTGCGAGGGCGAGAGAGGCTCCCACCACAGCTGCTGAGCTCACCAACCTTCAGCCCAGCTTCTTGCTGAGCGGTACTCGCCCTGTGGGAGCACACTGACCACCAGGAGGCAGATCCTGCATTGAGTGTCTGCCCCCTGGTGGTCAGTGTACATCATAGCAACCGGTCTATCTGATTTGCATATTAGCCTTTTATTATATAGGATGTATAAATATATTTATTATAAGGAATTGGCTCACGTAGTTAATGGAAGCTGAGAAATCCCGCAATGTGCAGTCAGCAAGCTGGAGACCTAGGACAGCCAATAATATAATTCCAGTTCAAGTTCAAAGGCCTGAGAAATAGGAGAGCCGGTGGTGTAAGCTGGAGTTGAGGCCTGAGTCCAAAGGCAGAAAAAAGCCTCTGTTCCAGCTCAAAGACAGTCAAGCAGAGAGAGCAAATTCTCCTTTACTGAGCTTTTTTTTTCTCTCTCTATTCAGGCCCTCAATACCATTGGATGGTACACTGGATGAGGTTCACCCACATTGAGGAGGTCCAGGTGCATTACTCAATTCACCAAATTAGATGTTATCTCACCCAGAAACACTCTCACAGGCACACCCAGAAATAATGTTTAACCAAATATCTTGGCACCCCAGTCAAGTTGTCACATAAAATTAATCATCACAAGACTGGCTATGCTGCCTAAATCAGTGAGAATTATCTAGCATTATGATATAGGATGCAAACTACTGCTCTTTCATTCCATAGTTTATAGTGGTTGGCCAGCCAATAGATAATGAACAGTGGTCTCTTGAAATGTGATGCCCAGTAAAAGCAAAGCTTTGGGAACTATGAGGTCTCTGTCACACAGCAAATAGTAAGTAAGGCATGAGGAATTCAAGACGTGTGGTAGGTGGTTGCTTCTAAAGGCACTGGATAGTTCCCATTTCTTGATTAAATACAGAATGAAAATCAGAGACTATAAATTATATATTTTTAAATATCTGAACTCTTTCAGCCTAGAGCTAAGATAAGGAAAACAAAACCCAGCATTTGAACTGTGGCATTCCAAATTACACTGACAGAGGGATTACTTCCCCTGTCCAGAACTGAGTTTCTTATCCACCTAAGCTTAAAGTTGTGGTACTGAGAAATAATAAAACAGAGAGAGAGTCACTAACAGCCTACTGAAATGGAAACATAAGGGAAGAATTACTTGGCACAGACACAAAGATCTAGGTAAGGTTCACTTATCCAGTCTAGGGCAATGGTGAGAGAAATATTCAATCCCAGCAGATACTGGTATATCAACCAACTGTACTGTGGCCCATTTCATAGCACATGAAGCCAACAGATTGTTCACTGTAGTTTCTTAGGAATAAATAAAAAAAATGTGCAGAAAATAGGGACTAAGAGCATATATAGGGTAGTCTGAAAGTTTCTGCAGTAAACACTTTTAGTAGCAATAAACTCAAAACAGACATGTGTGTTACTCAAGAAAGTTGATGATGAACCTGCATTTTGCACAAAATGTTTGTCAGCTTTTATCATCCATTATGGGAGTCAGAGTGAGGACTTGAAAAGTAGAAGATACAAATCTGCTATAGGTATATCAACACTTGCTTTCAAACACCGAGCCTGCTGATCATGGCTTAAAATAGCAGGTGTGCAGTAAACACTTTTAGTAGCAATAAACTCAAGAAAGTTGATGATGAACCTGCATCTTGCACAAAATGTTTGTCAGCTTTTATCATCCATTATGGGAGTCAGAGTGAGGACTTGAAAAGTAGAAGATACAAATCTGCTGTAGGTATATCAACACTTGCTTTCAAACACCGAGCCTGCTGATCATGGCTTAAAATAGCAGGTGTGTTTACATTTCACTCTGGGAAACGTGACTTTTCAGTCCCATCAAAGGTAATTTAGCTCAACATTTCTTTCTTGCTTCTTATCCACAAGATGGTGAAAGTATGTAAGCCTTTGAAGTGCTACCTTTTAATCAACCTAAGTGATCTGCAATAATATAGGGCTCATTTGTTAAAATGTTCTCAAATTTTCTATTGTATTCATTTAAAATTAGTCAGAAATGTTGTATCTTTTATCAAAGCATACAATGAATGGAGCACAAAAGCCTTCAACTTTTAAAGGCTTTAGCAAGTTCCAAGTATTGAAAACAAATCTTGCCAACTGGAAGGCATTGAAATTTATCCCTTCCACTGGATGGGGAAAACTAAATAAAATAAACAAGCTAAAATAGTGCACAAGATGTTGTTTTGAAATTATATAATTGTGGCTTGGAATATACTGACTGTGGCAGGGACAGGTAATGTGCTGAATCTTGATCCAGAAACTCAAGTGTGTTAAGATTGTGAAAATTCATTTATGATGTTATTTTTTCTGAATGTTATAATTCAATGACATTTTTAAAACTATCATGGTCATTAAGCATATTCCTCTACATGACTATAATATTACCATCATCACACCTAAGAAGATTACCAATTTCACCCCATCATATAATTTAATAACTAGTTTCCATTCATATTTTTATTATTTATTCAAGAATGAGTTTTTTATTTATACCAGTTTTAATCCGGATCCAATCTAAGTTCAAGCACTGCATTTGATTGTTACATGTTTTATATTTGTTTAATCTAGTACAGTCCTCTTCCTTTTCATTTGCCCCAAGACACTGAGAGTTGTGCTATAAATATTCTGTATTCCAGATTTGCCTGGTTGGGTGCTAATATCTGTAGGCAGAATTCTAAAATGACCCCAATGACATATGCCCTTAGGATCCCCTCCCTTAGAATGAGAGCAGGACCTGGGAATATGAAGGGACACCACTCCCATTATAAGGTTACCAGATTTTGAAGATATAAGTAAGGTCCTGAATTAGTGGACTCTGAGTTCATTAAAAGGGACATTATCGTTGGTGGGCCTGGCCTAATGGAGTAACTAACCCCCAAAGAGAAATTCAAAGCAGCAGAGACATTTTCCTGCTAACATCGAAGAAGTACGCTGTCATCATATGAGAGGATAGGCCACGTGGCAAGGACCTAAGCATGGGTGCAAGACCAGTCCCTGGCCTACTGCCAGCAGGGAAATGGACACCACAGTCATATAATTACACTGAATTTTACCAACAACCGGATGGAGCTAGTAAGAAGATTTTGAGTCTCAAGTGAGATGCCCCTCATGGGAGATCCTGAACAGAGGACAAAGACAACCACACCCTAATTCCTGTCTTGGGGAAGTTATGAGATAATAAATTTATGTCATTTTAAGCTGATTTATATTGACTATCATGATCTAACATTCCAAACCTAACCTGATTGGAGTAAACTAAATATATCTATTGTGAGACTCTTTTATAAGAAGTCAATGACCTGCACCTGCTCTGGTTAGCTGCTTGTCTTTGGTGAGATGAGGACAGGTGACGGGCACAGACCCAGTTGGGCAACCACTAGTGCGAAGTCTGTTCTAAAGGAAGGTCCACCACTCCCAAGAGAGTGTGAGGATGTTAATGAAGCCCACAAGTGCTGGGCATCAATTAATTAAGTGACAGTGCTCCTGGACTGCTCTGGGAAGGGACAGAGTTGAACGGCGTTACACAAACTGTCTCAGGGTGTCAAGGCATCCACATTTCT
>NW_006296619.1:461282-476057 GCF_000327345.1 Myotis davidii | reverse complement strand
AGTGCCTGGGGAAGGGGGTTTAAAATGCTTCTACCTTGCCATGGCTGGCTGGCAATGGTATTTACACCAATGACAGTGAAGTCAGCAAAGGAAAAAAATCTATAGATAAAGAAGACTCATTTCAGAGAAACAGAGAGCTGTAACATCCCATAGTCAAAGACAGAATCTCCATAATTGTGCCTTGGAAATAAACTTCTAAGTGGTTGGCATGTGCAAATTGAAAGGCAAGGGCCTAACCAAAGACTACAAACCCTGAAAAAAGAAACGGGAAGCCAAGCAAGGAATAAAAAGATTGTGGAACCGGAGAAGCAGGCTCATCCAGATGGGCCACAGTGAAGTAAACCCACATCAAAGCCTTTGACGGTCTTATGTTGGAGACCACCTATCGTCTTCACTAGCAGAGAAGAGTAGAGACCCCCAAAAGCTGGTGACCTTTGAAGCCCTAGCAAAGGTCGGAGCTGTGCACCACGCAGTTAATCCAGATAATGGTAGCTGAAGCAACCTCCCCACCTTTACTCATGTAAATCCTTATTGATAAGATAGTTTGTGTGTCACTGGAACATCCCTGCCTAAGAGTTATCCCATACCAATAAAAGCTTGGCGAAGCCTGAACTCTAGAAGTCTCTCTCCTTGAGTTGGACTTGTCCGCCTGGTCCCCCAATATTTCCAAATTATCTCGTGTCTTTTCTCTGTCATTTGTGTGTGGCTCCTCTTCCAGACCCAAACCCTGAACCACGCAGGACATGGAGGGAAACACACTCAACAGTCTTACATAATGGTATACGGCAAACTGTAGAGTTCTGATTTCAGAGTGTATCTGTGGTCACTCTCACCAAGTCCCGAGTCAAAGTACCATCACCAAGATAGAAACCAGGTAGTTCCTTACTAATAATTAAGTCAGTATCCTGATATGCAGAATGGGTAAAGATAAACAGCACTGCTTATAGAATTCTGTCTTAATAAGTCTTGTTTCTCTCTGGAATTACTCCCTGTGACATTTCCTGGATACCAATGAAGTCGTGACTATGTTAGATTAGCACCTCCCATGACTATTCTTCACTCTGTGAATAAATATACCCCCAAAGTAGGAATTATATTCTCAGAAATTTTCTATTTGCAAATAAACCTGCATTTTCCCTGACACGATTTCATAGTTTATTTTTATTAGTAGTGGCTTTTAAAACTTCAGCTGTCCATAGGAAATATAGTCAAAAATGTTTCCATGACTGTGAATGGTGTCGGGTTAGTGCTTGGAGTATAAGGGGAAACACAATTGTTCTTTTTGTTTGTTTTTCTTATAATTGTCTTTTAAAATTTTATTTCAAGGGAGCTGACATTGCCATAGATATACTTTTAAAACAATTTTCAAGGAGCCATGTGGTATAGAGAAAGGACCATTCTATATTTCAAATAAGATAATGTTGTTACAAAGCAGATAAATGCATGGATCACATGGAAAATCAGTTGTGATTCTGGGTTCATTGTTATGGAAACTGCTGGTTGTCTGCCAAAATTTGTTCTTCTCTTTTCTACAATAATCATTGGCTGGGTATCTGGCAGCTTAGCTATGGATTGTATTTACCGTCTTTGCAATTAGATGTGACCTATGGCTAACTTCTTACCAACAGAGGTGAGTGGAAGTGATGATTGCCACATCTAGTGGAGAAACCTTAAGTCACATTGTGTGTCTCCTCCATGCACCATTCTTACCCTTCCTGCCCACCGGAACACAGTGTTGACAATGCAAATTACAAGAAGGCGCTAAATTGGGGGTTGGCAAATGGTCTTTGTCACAACTACTAAACTCTATCATGGTAGCACAAATGCAGCCAGAGACAATTCACATGGTGTGACAGTGATTTATGGACACTGACATTTTAACTATATAAACTGTTTATGTGTCATGAAATATTACAGGCAGTCCTCGGGTTACATTGGACTCAACGTACGTCATTTCATGGTTATGCCGCCGTCTCCCATTTACAGTATTTATTAAAAAAAAAAGTTCTGTCATTTCGATGTAAGTACATATGTGCTTTATGTTTTTTATTATTTATTTACCACAAGTAAAGGTCAGGAATTGTTATCTTTCTTTTAGATTTTTTTTACTGTTTCACTTCATTACTGCTGCGTATGTGCTCCATGTGAGTGACATAGGTGCTTATGTAGGTGGGTTCCGACTTACGGCAAAAATCACGTTACGATGCATGGTAGGAACGGATCTCCAACGTAACCTAAGGACCTACTGTATTCTGCTTTTGATTGGTTCCCAATCTTTTTTTTTTTAATCCTCACCTGAAGATATTTTTTCAATTGCTTTTCCGAGAGAGTGGAAAGGAAGGAGAGAGACAGAGGAGAGAAAAACATCAATGTGAGGGAGATACATTGATTGGTTGCCTCCAGCATGAACCACAACTGGAACCAGAGATCGAACCTGCAACCCAGGTACATGCCCTTGACTGGGAATCCAACCCATGACCCTTCAGTGCACGGGATAATGTTCTAACCACACCGGCCAAGGTAGTTTCCAACCATTTTAAAGTATAAAAACCATTCTTAGCTCACAGGTCATTAAAAACAAGTGTTGAGCTGAATTGGTTCACAGGCCACAAGATGAAGGGAGCTTGGGTCCTTATATGCTGTTGAGCAGAGCCACCCACCAACCAAGAGCACTCACCTTCAACTCTTGCAAGAAAGATAAAATCTCCTTCATTCATTAAGCTACCTTATAGTTAGATCTCTTTTGTTATAGCAGATTAGCATTTTATTTTAACTAATACATAGTCCATAACGCTTAACTACCTGGACCTCTGCTGCATTCCATAGTCCTCACCACCCTCTTTCTAAAGGGCAAGGAAAATGGACCCTACCAGCCCCCTCACTGGCCTTTCCAAGACTTGAGGGAAATGGCTCTGCGCAGAGCTCCCTTCACCTCCTTGTTTCGAAGACTGTAGATGAGGGGATTGAGCATTGGTGTGACAATGGAGTAGAAGACAGACACCACCTTGTTGAAGTTGATGGAGGAGGCCACTTTGGTCCGGACATACATAAAGAAAAGAGTGCCATAGAAGAGGCTCACTACAGTCAGGTGAGCTGTACAAGTGGAGAAGGCCTTCCGGCGCTCAGCCGCAGAGCGGATATGCAGCAGCGTCCAGACAATGTTGCTGTAGGACACAGCAATGACCACAGAGGAGGCCAGGAGTACCGCCAGAGAGACCAGGAAGTCTGTGGTCTCTTTCAGGGTTACATCTGAGCAAGACAAGGCTAGCAAAGGTGAGGCATCACAGAAGAAGTGATCGATGACATTGGAGCCACAAAATGTCAGCTGGGACATGAGGTAGATGGGCAACATAGGTGTGAGGAAGCCCACCAGCCAACAAGCACCAGCCAGACGGATGCAGGTGCCCCAGGACACCAAGGCCCCATATCGGAGAGGCATACAAATGGCCACATAACGGTCATAGGCCATGGCAGCCAGCAGGAAACATTCAGTTGCCCCAAGAAATGTGAAGATGAAGAGCTGGGAAAGGCAGCCAACATAGGAGATATTCTTGCCCCCTTCTCCTCCAATAAAACCAGTCAGCATCTTCGGCACTGTGACTGAGGTATACCCAATTTCAAGGCAGGACAAGTGTGTCAAGAAGAAGTACATGGGTCTCCGGAGCCGATGGTCCAAAATCACCACCATGATGATGGCCAAGTTCTCCAACAAGGTAAACAGGTACATGGTGAGGAAGAGTGTAAAGAAGAAAAGGCGTGTTTCATGCACCCCGGCAAAGCCCACCATGACAAACTCTGTCACGTGGGTCCAATTTGGGGCATATAGCTGCATATTGGAAGTGAGAGCTCAGTAGACTCATAGTCATGTAGATAATGACAACAGAGAGAGAACCTATGAGGATGTTGGACTGAAATATCTTCACTTCAGAAGAGGAAAGTGAAGTTAAGACACTATCCCCTCAAAGAATTTATAGTCTTTTAGGGCCACAAGAAAATGGACAATTTCAGTACAAAATGAAAAGTTCTACATAGCAATAAGATAGGATATAATGGGAGGAAATAGACCAGAAGCTCAACCAGTCTTGAGGAATCTGAGAAATCTTCCTGGAGAAAGGGCTGTCTAAACTGGAACCAGAAAAATAAGTGTAAGTTACTGAGATAAAAATAGTGATGTAGAGATAACATAAGTATAAAATCTCAGATGCCAGAGAGAACATTGTGTATTTGAGAAACTTCAGGCTGCTCTAGTTTACTGCAGAGGTTAAGAACTTAGCTTTCTGATCAAGTATACCTGTCCAGGACTCCACACTGAAAAAAAGGAAAACATGAATCTCTCTCCTCTCTCTCTCTTTCTCTCTCTCACTCTCTCTCTCTCTCTGTGTGTGTGTGTGTGTGTGTGTGTTGAGGAATAAAAGCAGGAGGTTTTTTTTCTATGTAACTTACCTGGACAGGAAACAAACACCCTCAGGGTCTGGCATCCTCTCCCTAAGTCACAGATCAGAGAACTGAAACTATTATAAGACAAAACCTACTCTGTACCAGGTACAATGGTGGATGCAGGGGGACAGATGCTCTGTGCCAGGAAGCCTCTCAGCATCACCATGTGTCCTGCCTGGTACAGAGCAGGTGCCCTGTCATGTACTGATGTACTGACCTGAACTGCATACAAGTTTGGAGGAATGAGGGAAAGAAAAATCTTCCTAGTGAAGACAGGACTATCAAACTCAAGTCACAGCAGAGAGGACAGGTAAAATTTAAGAATAACAGTAGCAATGCATGGATGAAGCAGTCCAGCTAGTAAATTACAGAGCCAGGATATGATCCCAGATGTGTTTGAATCTCATGCATTTAATGACTATGAAGAAGAATAAACATTTCAGAAAACTTTATTATGAACATTTACTGTGTCTGTAATACAAAGTCAGGCTTCTACAATGTGAGTGTCTCTGTGAGGAAGGGCATCTCCAAAGAGTGAGCATTCTTCCTAGGCTGCTACATTGTAAGCCAAATTGCTAAAGGCAGAGATGTGCAGGAATTGTGCTCTGAAATTTCCTAGAGCCAACAGAACCATGCAGCATCTGGGGCTGCAATGCAATTATTTGGCCAGGAAGCCAGTGTTTATAAACCACCCACTGTGGGGATGTTGGGGCCTGGACTTAGGCCTGGTGGAGACACGTACAGAAATCTGAAGTCTTTGACCTTGTTCATTTCTGGCTTTGTGTCTCTTCATGCTTTCATTGCCATGAAATCATGGAATGTTGAAGCCAAAGGGAACTTGCTTAATAATTTTTAGGGAAACTGCAAGGGTTTTAGAGCCTGACAAACCTGGATTCAAATTTCAGTCTAGGCATTTTTAATTTTTTTGTTTTATTTTTTGTTAATCCTCACCAGAGGATATTTTCCCCATTGATTTTTAGACAGAGTGGGTGGGGTGGGGGGGGATACAGAGAGAGAAATATTGATGTGAGAGAGACACACCAATTGGTTGCCTCCTGAATGCAACTGAGCCTACAACTGAGGTACATGCCCTTTACTGGAATCGAACCTGGGACCTTTCAGTCTGCAGGCCAACTCTCTATCTACTGAGCCAAACTGGCTAGGCTTAAGCATTTTTAATTTTAGGAAAAAGAAAAACAATTTCCCAATCAGATCACACTGTGTGGGGTAGGGAAGAAGGCAACCTTTGACCAACAAAACCAAGTTTAGCAGGAGGAGAATGAGGTGCTCCCAGCAAGCCAGGGGAGGGAGGTGTGGAAGATAAATCCGTGAGAAGAGACTGAGAGTCCACTGGAGGCAGGAACGCAGAGTGGTTAAAACCACATTCAGGCATTAGATTACCTGGTGCCTTCCAACCCCAGGTCTACCACCTCCCAAATGAAATGCAAAGAAAAAACCTGCATGGAAGGCAACGCATAACCTAATGGAATGAATTTCTGATGGAACCCTGTAAGTCAGCAGCCATGAGTTAAATGAGGAAAGCTTTCTGGGCAAGAATTTCAGGATGAACTCAGCCTCACCTCTGAGCTCTCAGATCATGTGTGGTAGGCAGATGAGCCTCCCTCCAAAAAAAAGAGAAGAGGGTTTTTATTGAGCCCCTCTCATGGCCAGATTCTGCTGGGCTTAGATTATCTGATATAATCCTCACAACCTACTTTGATCCTAGGACCTATCCTTCACTCCTGGGTTTCATGCAACTGAACACTCTGAGGCTCAGAGAAAGAAAGAGATTTGCATCCGATCAAAGAACTAGTGAGTGGCAGAGATGGGATTCAAACATAAAACCCTGAGCTTCCTCCACACGGTGCCATCTTCCTCTGTTATTTCATCTCTCCAAATGACACACCTGCCAGCCCACCTGTGAGGTTAATGTGTCTGTGTCTTGGATCCCCATTGGTGGAATCTACCACGGGTTCCAGCGACCTGCAGGGCCACCGTGGGGCTCCCAGGCCTATTAACCACATGAGCTTCCTCCCTGAGGCTGAGAGAACTTATCAACCAAGTGACACCTAGGAAACAAGTGGCCAAGTGGAGTAGGTCATAGGGGACCATCACTGAATGAGGAGAGAGACCAAACAGAAACTTGGCCTAATTTGGTGTCCTCAGAATGGAGCTCTCTGGGCTAAGGTTTCCCCTAACAAATATGGAAAAACAGTTTGAAACCCATGCAGGGAAATTAAAACTTGGCTCCTGCGGTGACATGACAAGCCTGGTGAGAGGCTGGCTTCCTTCCTGGTTCAGTTCTCTCCACCTGGCCTCTGGGAGACTTGTCCCCAAACGTGAAAAGAATTGGAAGATGAACTTACTAAGATCTGGACAATGATTTCCAAAAACAACCACCAAATCCAGGATGGGCACCATGAGACCGGTGGAAGGGGCTGCAAGATGCCCAGGGTGCTGCTCTCAGCTTCCTCGTCGCTCTCACTCACTGTAGCCAGCTCCCTGTTCACTGCAATGTGACAGCAATAGCATAGCTCACTTCCAGGTGCACAGACAGCCCCCTGAGGTCACAGCACGCTCTCTAGAATTAGAGGAGTGAAGTTTGACCCTAACTCCATCAGGTACCAGCTATATTTTGGGAAGTCACTTAGAGGAGCATCAGTACTGTCATCCTCAAATGGAAGGCAAAGTCCATACATTTGCAGGGCTCATCTAAAGATCGAAGGGAACAGCATTAAGTGAAAATTCAGGGCCTTTGCTCTTATTGTTCCCTTTGCTTTTCTGTGTGGCTTCCTCCAGCACTTCCTCCAATTCTCTGCATGAGGCTATCCCAACAGAGAGGCCTTTCTGACCACCCATCTGAAATCGCAGCTCTCTGACCCCCTTCCTCGGCTTGATATTTTTGTCATAGCCTCATTGTCATCAGTCAGGTATTTATTTGTTTATTTATAATATCACACAGATATATACACGCACACCCCTAAGCTCCTTGAAGACAGTGCCTCTCTGTCTACTCATCACTGTGTTGCCAGTGGCATAAAGAGTCACTGGGTTGTAGTTTGTATGCAGTAAACATACTGATGTCATCATAAAAGAATGAACACTTGCTCCAAGCATTGTGCTGGCCCAAAGTGTTGTTTTCTTTCCATTTCCAACTACCTGTTTCAAGAAAACGGGAAGGAAAGGAAACCCACTAATACTTAAGGAAGAGCTATCCAATTTGGGTGTTGAAGTCCTAGGACCATCCTGCCAATCAGCTCCAAGACTGCAGCATCCACTCTCACTGGTTTTGGGTGGTTGAATTGATTTTTACATATAATTTCTTTTTCTTAGCTACTGAATTTAAATTTTCTAGAAAACTGTTCTATATCCACTCTTTTCAAAGTCTGCTCCACCAAGCACCACATTTCTCCAGTTGCTGGGAATTATAAAGGGGAGAAAGGGACCTAGCATGTGGGGCTCCCATGAGCCTTGCTTCAACCAGCTGGTAGGTGGCAGCTGGTAGGTGGTAGTTCCAGACAAGAATACAGCCCAGCCTGACCCCACCACCTACCATCTCTCCACCACACCACCTCCCTGGGGTGCTGGCATTGCTCAAACCAAATTAATTGAGCACTTCTCTCATTATTCCAGTAGCTTCCCAAATGAGTAGGCATGATCTGCTCCTCAAAGCTACTCCCAGATGGTCTCTTCATGAAGGAAAAAAATGGGAAATTAGAACATAAGAAACGAAATGGAGGTCTCTCCAGTCATACAGGCAGCAGAGGCCCCATCCCCAGGCACACTGAAGAGTTCACTACAGCAGAAATAACCAAGGTGGGAATCAAACTTTCTGAGCTTCTGGCTCCTAATGTCCAAATAGGAATAATACCTGCTGAATAATGTTCCCAGGACATTATGGTACTCAATGAGATAATAAGTAGGCAGGCCTTTTGAAATGCTAAAGGGACACTCTGGGAAGACCTTCTTATTATCTTACCTCCATTGCTACGGACTATGCTATTACTGCAGAAATTTCAATAACGAGAAAGCCCAGGGGATGGCAGTCTCAGTAGGGCCCTGGTAATGTCCTTGAAGCTGCACTTGAATAATAAGCAAATTAATTTTGCTTAGATTGTAGGTTTATTTGAGGTGGACAGAGACAATGATGAACTTAGACTCCCAAACATCCTTGGCAAAACCCCTACAATATGCAAGCTTAGGCAAATCAGTCAGATTCTGTGTGCCTGTTTTCTCACTTGAAAACGGGTTAATATTTAAAACCACAATGACTCTGTAAAAGAGCTTTCAAAAGAATAAAAATAAAATAAAATGGGAAAACTATGAAGAAAAGATTAGGCGAATCTGAAGTCAGAAATCCTTACTCTAGGTTTGGTTTATCTTTGGTCGATGACATTCTTTCCATACACTATCTTCTGATTGCTCTTTGGATATATTCCTGTTAGTTTCCAGCATTGCTGTAAACCAAAAGTTAAATAGCCCATATACAGGTGCTCAGGGGGTCTCTAGAAGAGCCACTCACCTGCCACATACTACTTTGTTTCTTCTCTGGGTGGAACACAAAAAAACCAACATTCTCAGTACCTGGATCTCATTGTGAAACAAGGACCCCAAATTCTAGGATCACAGCTCTCCTGAACCAAAGAAACAGGGCAAAGATCCATCATCAGCTGAACTGGAGAGGGAGGGAACTGAGGTTGTTGCTGACTATAAAATGACTCATACCTGTGTATATGCCTCTGACACCCTAGGGGTGGCCCATGGGATCAAGTCTCAATGGAGGGTTGAAGCACTCAGACAACAAAGGAAAGAAAATAATAAATCATGGAAAATTTCTTTACCAGAGAATGTGCAGAAGCTACATGGGAATCCCAAATTTGTAGACTAATTGGACAAGTACCAGTGGAGGATGAGGGGCCAGCCAAAGAAGGTCCCATGCCAGCTAGACACTTTGCCAAGGTCTCTGGCTCTAACCAATTCTGGAACAGGGTGAAATGAAATTTCCAGAGTTCCAAACTTATCAAGAATGCAATGAGCTCTCCTCTATTAGGATGAGTTAGATATCCCCACCCACCAATCTCCCTTTATCCCCAGGTGGAGAAAATCAACAATGTTAACAGACATTACTGAGTAGTCACCCTGGGCCAGGCTATGTATGTGTTGTGCTGGTGTGAAATGCCCAGCCTCAATCCTGAAGGAGCTCAGAAGCTTGACTAAGGATCATTTTTATCCAGAATGTAACTATGCCTTCATTCCAAAGAACTTCCCTCAGAGTATCTGAGGATTATCTACAGACTGAGCAATCTTTTTCCCCCAAAGGAAATAATGACATCATTCCACTATAAAGCAAAAGGAAGATCAAGGTTGTGATTATTTACTCTATTTCATTGTAGGAAGCAGCCAAGCCAAAGCTATCAGGGCACAAGGTGACCAGTCCTTTCACATATTCTAAACACAAAACATATGTCCCTTGATTTCATATGACCTTTCAGTTGCAGATGTCTTATCTTTCCAACTAAACAATAAAGCTCCTTGAAGACAGGGCCATTGTCATATGTTACCGGATCCCACAGAGGCTAGCGCACTGTAGCTCAATATAAACCATCACAGACATGAATCTGAGTCCACTTAAGCCTCTTCATGGATGTGCTACCGGGGGCAAGTCAATCCCTCTGAGCCCCTTTTCTCACCTCTGAAGTTGGGAAAATAATCTACCTGACAAGGATGTGTTTAGAGATAACTGAGGTAACAACGATGAAGGGTTCACTCACCTGACAGTGATGTGAGATGATTTCACTATAAAACTTCAGGCTTCTCTACATTGTTTACATTAGCCAACACATGCAAGCAACCCAAGTGCCCATCAGTAGGTGAGTGGATAAAAAGCTGTAGTTCAGCCCAACTGGTGTGGTTCAGTGGTTGAGCATCAATCTATAAACTAGGAGATCACGGTTCAATTCCTGGTCAGGGCACATGGGCAGGTTGCAGGCTAGATCCCTATTGTGAGGTATGCATGAGGCAGCCGATTAATGATTCTCTCTCATCATTGATGTTGCTTTCTCTCTTTCTTTCTTTTTTTCTCTCTCTCTCTTCCCCTCACACCTTCCTCTCTGAAATCAGTAAAAATACCATCCCATTGGGCACTAGGATTTAACGTATGAATTTGGGGGAGACACAAAATATTGCCAAGGGTTAATACTTGATCAAGCTAGGAAGTGGGTATAAAGTTATCATTGTATTATGTTCCTTCCTGAGTATCAATTTGAATTATTTCGTGATAAAAAATGCATTAAAAAAGAATACCTGCAAAAATACCAAGTCAGACTTTGCTTCTGGGTGTTTTAAGGCTGAAAAACACATCATTTGGAGGAAACTGAGCCTCTTTTGTGAAATGAGAACTACCTACAATTCCATAATGATATACAAAAATTCCAAGTACAAGAGGTAATTTCAAATCCCTTTCGGAGGAGTGGCGAAGGCCCTCAGCGTTTCAGTCTAGTCCATGTTCCTCCTCATTTGTCACAGATCCTCCTCTATGTGTCCCAGTTTCGGGGCTGGGATATTTGATTCCTCAGGCAGGAGGAAAATAAAAGGAATATGATCATTCAAAGCCTCTTTCATTACCATCACTCGCAGAGGAGAATTCTGCCTTCAAATCGCTCAATTCTGGACTTCTGTGGTGTCAAACTAGGACAACAGATAGGGTGACAAAAATTAAGACCAGCGAGGCTGGATGGGTTTACATGGTAAATGCAGAGTATTCCAGGCTGAAGAGAAAGAAAATGCCTGGAACATGAGAAGAGAGGGCCAAGCTTGAGAGCAGAGGTTTCGGGTCTGCCTGTATTTCCTTGGCCCTCCAGGCTCTTGTTTCTTCCTGACTGCTCGTGGCCTGCTGGCATAGTGGCCTTCCTAGTTGCTTTTAATTAATGCAGAAGAGGGTTTTTTGATTTGTACTATTGGGTCAAATTGGGTCGGAAATGAAAATGTTTTTTCCATTGACATAGAGCAGCCCAAAGTTACGTTCTTTTTTTTTTAATCTTTTAAGTATGTATTTCTTATGTTTCAATTACAGTTTACATTCAATATTATTCTGTATTAGTTTCAGATGTACAGCAAAGTTGTCAGAAAATCATGTACTTTACAGAGTGATCCCCCTGCTGCTTCCAGTACCCACCTGGCCCTATACCTATTTATCTCGGTAGTATTGACTATATACCCTATGCTGTAATCTAAATCTCTGTGACTGTTCTGTAACAGCAACTGTATTGCTTAATCCCTTCACTTTTTTCACCCAGCCCTTCAACCCCCTCCCGTCTGGCAGCTGTCAGTTTGTTCTTTGTACTTATGAGTCTGTTTCTATTTTGTTTATTTTGTTCATCAGATTCCACATATAAGTGAAATCATATGGTACTTATCTTTCTCTATCTGACTTATTTCACTTAGCATAATACCCTCTAGGTCCATCCATGCTGTGGCAAAAAGTAAGACTTCCTCCTTTTTTATGGCCAAGTAGCATTGCACTGTGTAAATGTTTCACAGTTTTTTAATCCACTCATCCACTGATGGGCACTTAGGTTGCTTCTATTTCTTGACTACTGTAATTTAGTAGTTTGAATTTTATTTTATTAATTTATTTTATATTTTATATTTGCCCTCCTTTGTGGTTTTTTCCCCCATCTTCTTTTGTTTGATAATATTTAGTTTCTTCTATTTGGAAGCCATAAATCTTATTCTAATGGCTACTCTAAATTTTTTAACCTACTGCAAATTTTCTGCTAGGTCTATAATTATTTAATTTCTCTCAACTTCAATAAATCCTTAATGTGCTCACCACCTTATTATTGTTTTATAAAACAAAATTATAATTTTTAAACTCTAACCATTAATTTAAAATTTCAACACATTTTATCAATCTCTGTGCTCGCTATACCAACTCATTTGGCTTACAAGTAGATGGGAAGAAGAACTATTTAGAGGAAGCCTGCTTCTTGTATTCCACATCTTCTGTTTTTATTTTTCTATTTCAGAAACAAATTTTAATAGTCTTTAGTAAGGATCTGTGTGTAGTAATATATTTAGTATTTGTGTAAAAGTGCTTTTATATAATTGTCCCTCTTAAATAAATTTTAGCTGGTTGTAAAATTCTAGGTTGACAGTTTTTTCCTTCGGCACTTTAAAGTTATTACTCCATTATCTTCCAATGTCGATTGTTATTAATGAAGTTTGCCATCAGTCTGTCATTCCTCTATACATAACTCTTTTTACTCTGCTTTCTGAACTGCATTCTGAGTGAGTTCCTATATTCTGTTTCTTGCTTCTCTACTTCTTTCTGTCCCTCTGTCTGTCCCAGAGTTCATTCTATTCATTATGGTTTTTTAATGTTTTTTAATAAGTAATACAATCATATGATTCAAATCCAAAGATTACACAAAGGTAATCGATGAGAATTACCCTCCTACTTCTGCCTCTTTTTTGGTCTACTGAACATCTGGTGAGTCCTTTTACTACCCAAATCCATGTCCTTTAATCTGGGAAATTTTCTTGAATTATTTCATTATTTTTTTCCATCCATTTTTTCTGTTCTCTTCTTCTTGAACTCATGTTATTTATATGCTAATTTTCCTGGACTGGTCCTCCAAATTTTTTTCTTCTCTTATTTTTATTTTTCTCTTTATATATTTATGTTCTAATTTGAAGGAAAATCCCTTAACTTCACCTTTCAGTACTTTCATTGAGTTGTGTGTTTTTTTCATTTCTGTCATCATGTGTTTAATTTCCAAATGTTCTTTTAAAAATATTTATGTGATTTTTTTAAAATTCTGTTTTATAGATACAATATTTTTATCTTGCTAACAATATTGTTTGCTTTTTTTTCTTGTTTGTCTTCTTTTCTATTCCCCTATATAGTCTCTGCTTCCTTCAAGTTGCTTTTTTATGTCTCTTCATTGTGTTTCCTATGTTTCACATTGAAGGCTTTCCTCACTTTTCTGGTAATTTAAATTTTTCTCTTCAAGATTAAGAATAAAAGGGATTTAAAGACAGTTTGGACGGTCTGAGAAGATGGATGTGGCTTGTCAGTGAGGAGCTTTCCTCTATAGTGATCTAAGTAAGCCATTTCTTGGGGAATCCCCAATGTCTATATCTTTAGGACTTCCCCTTAGATAAATTCTATTCCTCATAGAAGAAACTTCCAACTCCTTCTGGAGGGAAGTGTTTTGGCCACCAACATTCTGAAAGTCAAGAGGAAAGAGCCTAGGTGCCTCACCATTCAGTATTCTTTATGCATATGGTTACTTAATACTCCTACTATAATGTGGTAGCCCCACCCTTAGCTGTGCCTGATGTACTCCTGTCCATACACACTATGTTTTTTCATGTCCAGGGATACGCCTTTAAAATATTCTTGGGATGAGAGAGGGACAGTGTCTAGCACTGTGAGTAGGAAAGAAGATCTAGAGAGGTATAACTGCTTCTCAAATAGCTTTCACCCAGTACTTTTGGTTTAACCCCTACTTTTGCTCCAGGTCACGGGTTTCTGGAATTGCTAGTTCCTGAGACTTAGAGGGTTCTCAGCATAAGCTGGGTTTATTTAATTTTTCAGCTTTCTCAGACCATAATGGCATAGAAATCTAGCTTTTTCAGGCTTGCTAATCAGTTATTACTCAGTCATCTCCTTTCCAGATTCTGTTATGCCCAGATTTCAGGATCCCCAAAAGACCACCAGGGAGCCAGCTGAGTCTGATGCAAAAGCAAAGAGTCTTTATTCAAGCTAGCTCGGCTCCCCGACCACACTCACCGACGCAGCGGCAAGCGACAGAGAGAGAGAGGGCTCTGTGGGGAGAGGGGTTTTATAGGGGGGTTGGAGTAAGGGGAGGAGAGAGGACTATACTTCCCATTCTTGTTGGTTTGAGGTTTTTTCTTTCTTTCTTTAATCTCTTTACTGTGCTTTAAAAAGGTAAACATGGCCAAACAGCCATTGTAACTCAAAGCCCCACATTTTTTTATTTCAATGACTATTTTTTTATGTTCAAATATTCCAATTGGTCCTTTTTTCCCTATCTCCTCATTCTTGTTTTCAGGCTTTTTCTCATAATTTTTATTATTATAATGAACGTTTTTATTTCATTTCCTTCTATGAAATAATCAATGTATTTACTTTAAAGCCTTGCCTGATCATTCGGTAAAATCACTTTCATCTGAAGTGAATCCATATTCTGATTGTTGGTTTAGTGGCTGGTTTTTCTTAGTATTCACTTTTATTCATCAGTTTCTTTATTTGGTTTAAGTCTCATTTTGGAATATGATGTGGTTGGGGTTTTTTCCCCCTTTTTCTCTTCT
>NW_006296619.1:456206-461220 GCF_000327345.1 Myotis davidii | reverse complement strand
GCTGAGCAGCTTTGGGGTCCCCAATTCAGATCCAGGACTAGTAAGGACCTTAGAGTGGCCATCCTTCAGAGCCATTGAGCTGTGGAAGATCCAGGCTTGGTCAAGGGGAAGCTTGACTCAGCTCTTGGTCACAAGGTGATGTCTCATCCTTGTCTCCAAGCCTCCTCTCATGAGGGTGGGGTATGAGAAATGAATACCACCCTCGCCCAGGGCTTCAGTCAGTGAGCCTGCCTCTGCATTCCCACCTCACAGGAAATACTTTTGATTCATTTATCACCACTGACTGCCTCACTTTGCAAACCCAGCAAGTCCACCCACCCTTTCAGCCCTGATCACTGTGTGTGTCCCTATGCCAGCTTGGAGCTTCAAAAATACCTGTCTTATATGTAAGCCTGGCCATCCCTTCTTTATTCTCTTTTTGCTTTATGTAGCACTGTTATGTTTGTGGAGCAGAAAGAATTCTTCTAGCATGGACTCCACCTTGATCTGGCTTTCAGTAAGTGGTCTTTAAAGTTAGATAGTTGGACTGTGTAAAGCTCAATTGTGATGCCCAAAGTGACCGGATCAGGTCAGTGGCACTGAATCCTGCCTTAGCCAGGCTGAATTTCCTCTTTATCTCTTCCACATTACCACAACACCGGAAGTACAAGACGCAATCAAATTAAATATTAACTGAACATATTCTGAATACTCAAAATTCAAACAATAATAGAGTAGCACTGAGTGGAACAGAAATAAAGATTTGAAGTTAACTCATTTTAGATAAATTTATTCCTAAAATGCACTACTGTAGCATCCACAGGACTGTGGGATTAAATGAGTGGTTTGTGTAGAACACTTAGTACACTATCTAGCATGTCTTAAGTCTGCTAGTATTAGGATGCACCTGGCATAATAATACATTCCAAAGGGACCAGAGGATCCAGTGGGTATAGAGGTTCTTTTAAGAATCAACAGGAAAAGAGGAACAAAAGGGAACAGGAAATGACTGTCCGGCCAACAGGGCAAAGGATTAAAATCACAAAAAGATGATTATCACCAATAAAATGAAGTTTTCCTCCTTGCCTGTAACCTTTGCCCTGTGCACAATAAACAAGGAACTGTTAGCTTAAATCCACAAACTTTGTAAATCCAGAGTAGCTACCAGGAAGACAACACATTCTTAGACCGTCTGGAATGTATCGTACATTCAATGAGGGTTGGGATTGCTTTCTGCCTATCATAGTGAGCATTTAATAACTGTGGGATAGACTAAAGGTGCTCAGACAGGGATTGGTATAGTAGATCCCAATGCACACACTTGTGAGATGAATTTATATTGTGGATACAGAGGGGTAGCAAGTCAGCAGAGGATATATTCTGTTAGCCTCCAAGATTTGTACAAACATTGGCCATGTGGAGGATTAGAGTAGGAGATTCAGGGACATCCTTTTAAGCAGGGAAATAGTGAAGTCTGCATCATCAGGAAGCCCACCCCACAGGACCTCGCACATGAGCAAAGCATCATCAATGAAATGGTGTGTGTGTGTGTGTGTGTGTGTGTGTGTGTGTGTGTGTGTGTGTGTTACAATACTCTCTGTCAAATAAACACATTGATTCAATTGTATGGTAAGAATAGTTGACCTGAATTTCAGACATTCCTAAAAGTACTAGGAAAGGAAAATATGACAACAGGAACAGCCCTTAAAACCAATTATGAAGAGATTCAAATATAAACTGCATGGACTACAAGTCTGTGTAACCTCCATGTACTCAGAATATAGTTGGTTTCTAATCCCAAAGTTCATTAGAGATGAGTGGCGGAGTAATGAATGCTACTTTCCACACATGTGCCATTGAAACACCACTTCCCCCTTGAAACCTTGCCTATCAGGAATATGTTGATTGCAAATTAAAAAAAAATCAAACTTAATCAAGAATTCCAGTTTATGGGCTTGTATATGAAGAGCCCTACGGATGTAGCCCTGCCAGTGTTGCTCAGTAGTTGAGTGTCAACCCATGCACTAGGAGGTCACCAGCTCAATTCCAGGTCTGGGCACCTGCCTGGGTTTCGGGCTTGATCCTCAGAAGGGGGCATGCAGGAGGCAACCTATTAATGTTAATGTTTCTCTCTCATTGATGTTTCTATCTCTCTCTCCCTCTCCCTTCCTCTCTCTCTAAAATCAATTTTTTTAAAATTTATCATTCCTGTTGAAAGTATTACAGATGTCCCCTTTGTTTGTTTTTCCCATTGACCCCCTCTTCCCCGCACCCACCCCTCCCAAGCCTTCACCACTCTATTGTCTATGTCCATGGGCTATGCATATGTGCATATAAGTTCCCCAGTTAATCACTCCCCACCCAGCCCACCACCCCTGCCTTCCCTCTGAAAATCAAAATTTTTTAAAACCTATTAAATAATAACTTTAAAGAGTCCCAGAGATGTAAACAAGATTTTCAAGGTCAACTTTTCCCATCCTTCTGTTTTGTCCTCTATTTTGACTTCATCATCAACAAGTCCTCTCCACTTGGTGATAGACTTAATCCTCACATGTGTAAGTCCAGTAGAAGAGAGAGCACGCCTCTCCAACAGTCTAAGTCATGAGATGGCACCTCACTGACTCCAAAGGAGTCAGGTCAACCACCATGGCCGGAGGGACTTGATGTTCTTCTTCCTCTCATCTGAGATTCATGCTCACCCCAGGCTTTCCCCACCAAGATGCAACCAGACTGTCCCATCCACAATCCCACATTGCCTTATGTGTTAGAGCAGAGCCTTACAGAATCGTCAACATAGTCTTACAGAAACTCAAGATAGGCCAGCGAGGAAGCAAAGAGAAGGATTCCCAGGCTGAGTCTTGGAAAGGATGTTGCTGTTGATTAGCAATGTCTGCTATGGAACTCAAGCCAAGAAAAACAGTGACTCACAAATGACATAGCTTTGCCGTCCCTAGAAGAGGCCATCTAGACCTTCATTCCCAGGATCAAAGGGCAGAGAAAGCACTACCTGTGCTTCTGTAACCCTAGAGACTCCATGGAATGAAGACTTAAAGTATGCTTTTATATCTGATATAGGAGGGAGAAAGGAAGACTTAGAGAAAACATCATGAAGAAAGCAATGGGAATAATTCTTGAAAGAACATAGGCATGATGGTTTAGTTTTATTAAAAAGAAAAAATCAGAATAATCTGAGTTTAAACCCCAGATACACTTTTTGTCAATTTGATTAATAGATTTCTGACTAACTGGTTAAATTCAAAGACCTTAATTAATATTATCCCAACACCTACTAGTATCCATCAGATAATAAATGGTCTTTAACAGTATGTAGAATAAATGGTAACAAATGCATAACCATGAGCAGATTAATATATCCCCTCTGCACATCAGTTTTCTTATTCATAATAGAGACTTAATAATTCTCCCTATGGAGTTGCTCTGAGGAGTCCATGGGATTATGTATGTACAGTGATCAGCATGTAGTGGAAACTCATCAAGGTACTCTAACACCCACATCAGAGTCACGGCTCTCAAACATTAATCAATAAGAATATTTACTAGTCCATACATATACTCAGCACCTGGAGAACAGAGGGGATAAGGGTAAAATAACCAGAAGAGAAAACACAGGCTGTCACTTTAGAGACTGTCAAAACCTTAAGTGTTCATTGCAGCAGCCACTTCTCACTAGATCATCACTGAGGAAGTCAAGAGAGGGCAGCAAAGAGCTATGGGGCTATAAGGAAAGATGAGCCTTCCTCTCTGATAGCCTATCCCCCAATTCAGAGTAAGTTCTAAAACCAAGCCAGGAATCAGGACCTTCACACTGGCATCCTAATTCAGCCACTTACATGCTGTGTGACCTCAGATAAGGCACATGACCTCTCTGGCCTACATTTTCCAATCTCTAAAATGAGGATAATTAGGGCTCAAAGTTGTAAAGATTGAAAGAATTGGAAGAGTTGCTGAGCTCTACAGTAGAGTGGTCTCGGGGCAAAATGGAGACTCCACATACCCTAGCTCAGAAGCAGAGGCAAGAAGAGAGCTGGCTTTGGGAATTATATAAGTAGGACTTTTTAAAGAATAACACATATGTTATAACCAAAATGTAGTTACAATGTCATGATGGTACATATACTCCCTTTGACATTCAGACACATGTATCTTAAAAGTGATGGAGGCAAAGACCATAATTTTTGTTCACCAGATCCCATTTCTCTTTTTCCTGCCTGGGCACATGTAAGACTGGTTTGGTCAATAAAATGGGAGTTAAAGAGATGTCCATCATGTCCAGGCTGAAGCAGTGGAAGCCCCTATGGGACCCGCAGCTTCTCTCCTCTTCTGACGTGAAACCAGAACCATCACTTAACCTGAGTACCTCTTGCCCACTGCCTCTGGATACGTAAGACGAATGATAAATAAAACAATGTTGTGTTAAGACAGGTAGTTGGGACCTATATGTTATTGCAGCATAGCTGAAGTTGCCCTGACAGTAACAGAAGGAAAAAATATTTAAAAGGGAAGCATGTGTGGCAATATTCATTTAATAAGAACTTGAAGCCCCAAAAAGCATCCAATATCATCTATATTGAATAACGATACACCCCACCAGGAAGATATGTCGTGGTACTTTATTAATTTAAGCTCATCAATTCAAATTTTATAAAGTAAATTGTTTTAAAATGTAAGGGAACAGCCCTTAAAACCAATTATGAAGAGATTCAAATATAAACTGCATGGACTACAAGTCTGTGTAACCTCCATGTACTCAGAATATAGTTGGTTTCTAATCCCAAAGTTCATTAGAGATGAGTGGCGGAGGATTGTTCTAGCTATTTAATTTATGTTGATAGACTGCAAAGAGGCAAAGGCAGAAGCAGGAACATCAGTTAAGAGGCTATGCAGTAACCCAAATGAACAGTCACAGTGGCTTGGACCAGAGATGTAGCAATAGAGATGATGAGAAGTGGTCAGCTGCTGGATACATTTGAAAAGTACAGACAATAGGAAGTTTTGGTTGACGGGGTGAGGTTCA
>NW_006296619.1:452472-456174 GCF_000327345.1 Myotis davidii | reverse complement strand
AGAGAGGACAATACCAAGGTGAGACCTGATCACTAACATGTGATCAAAGCTGTGAGAAGAGCATGCTTGCTGGGGGAAAGACCAGAGTTTGGATTTGGACCTAATAAAAATGTCCTTATAGACATATCCAGGTAAAGAGATTAAAAGGGGAACTGGATCGGTAAATCTGAAGTTCAGAGGGGAGCTCCGGGCTGGAAATATAAAATCTGGAAGTCTTTAGTTTACAGAGCATTGTTAAAGCGATGAGACTTCCTGAGCATGCTTAGGGAGTGAATATAGGTGAGAAAGAGAAACCATCCAAGAACTGTGCCCTGGCACCTGTGCATGATGAGGTTGGTAGATGAGGAGAAACCACAAAAGAGGCAGAGAAGGAGCAACCCACAGTAGGAAGAAAACCAGGAGAGCCTGCTGTGCGGATGCCAAGTGGAGAGAGTGACTCAAGGAATCCAACATCATCAACTGTCAAACGCTGCTAATACGTTAAGATCTAAACTGAATTCATCACTGGGTTTCGTGACATGGAGGCCATTAATGATTTGGGGAGCGGGGAGTGGTTTTTAGTAGAGTAGTGAGAGTCAAAGCTTACTGGAATAGGTTCAGAGAGAATAGGGGAAGAATTAAAGACAAGGAGTATGGACAACTACTTAGGGAAATGTGTCTGTAAATTGATGCAGAAAAAATAAGGCAATGGCTGAAGGGGATGTGAGCTCAAAAGAAGGTTTGGGAGGATTTTTTTTTCAGCTAGGAAAATTAGCCAAATGTTCATGTGCTATTTTTATGTTTCTTTGTCGTTAAATGAGTGAGAGACTCGGTGCCCTTTGCCATCTCTTGGTTCCCAGACCTTCTTTTCCCACAGAAAGTAAGAGAACATGATAAGCTCGTGATGGCTTCAAAGAAGATACCGCATTCGCATGACTAAGCCCCAGTGATGAGCTGTCTCCAAGCCCTCACTGTTAACATCAGGCCATGAGTCCAATCGATTAAGGATGAGGTGATACCGAAGACCAGTTCCTCAATAGCACTGCTTTTTATCTAATGATTTTTTTATTATCAAAGGACTTCATTGTGCAATTTAAAAAATCAAACAGTAGCACGAGGCTCAGGACAAGAAAAAGCTTCCCTGTTCCACTCCTCCCTATGCCCACGCTCCACACCCCGAAGCAATTGTTTTCAACTCTCTCATTTGTTTGTTATGGTGTCTAACGTCATATTTCCAGAACACATGCTTACAGTTTTTTATTTCAAGATTTTCATTTTTTACTTCAAAACAAAAATTTAGTTCTTTTAACCCACACACCACATCCATATCCCTTTATCTCTTCTATATCATTCTCTCAGTGAACTTATATCGAGATTTTGTTTTGTTAAACTGATATATAGTCCTTATGTTAATGACTATAAAAATAGAAATCAGCCCTGACTGGTTTGGCTCAGTAGATAGAGTGTCGGCCTGCGGACTCAAGGGTCCCAGGTTTGATTCCTGTCAAAGGCATGTACCTTGGTTGCAGGCACATCCCCAGTGCGGGGTGTGAAGGAGGCAGCTGATCGATGTTTCTAACTCTCTATCTCTCTCCCTTCCTCTCTGTAAAAAATCAATAAAATATATTTTTAAAAAATTTTTTAAAAATAGAATTCATAGCTAAGTCATTTGGTATATCATGTACCCTTTATTATATAACTTTTTTGTTTCTCCTGAATTAATAATTGTCTTATTTTTCACTTGCTTAGTTTTTTTATGTACCTATAATTAATCTGTACTCAAACTATCCCCATACTATTTCCAAACAGAACTGAAAACCCATCTCCATACAAATACCTCAGATAAGGTATGTATTCAAAGTCTTTCTCAGAGACACATCTCCTGGGGCCCTGCACACCCCTACTCTTCTCTGGATGGGCTGCCATCCCAATCTGATGCACAGTTGTCATCCCAGGACCACCCTCAGAATGGGAATTCCTTTTTCCTCTCTCCTCTTTGGATTCCCTGTTTGCTAGATCCTAGATCTTTCTCTTTCTTGGTTTATTTCCTAACTTTGCCATTTTCTCTGTAGCTTCCTGAGACAAGATGCGTGAGAGGTATATTTTATGACCTAAGATATCTGAGCAATTCTTTATTTTACCATTACATTTGTTTAATAGTTTGTCTAAGTATAGAGTTCACGGTCGGAGATCACTCAGTCTTCTGGTTTCCAGGTGTGCTATTGAAAAAGCCAATGCCATTCTGATGCTCATTTGTTGTTTGTGGTCTCTTTTTTTTTCCCCCAGAAGCCTTATAGAATTTTCTCATTTTCCCTGCAATCTGGTATTTTCTGATTGTGCCTTAAGACAATTCTGATGTCATTTATTTTCCTAGATATTCAGTGCACTTCTCAATTCTGGAAACACATCTTTTAGCTCTGGAAATTGTCCTTTATCATTTCTGTGGCAATCATCTACCCTCCAACTTTTCTGTTCTTTTATTCTGGAATTTCTATTTGCTGGATGTTAAAATAATTTGCCTGATCTTCTATTTTTCTTCTGTTTTCTTTAACAGGTTCTTTTTTTAAGCATTTTTAGCAATAAAGTTTTTTTTTAATTAAGGTATGTACATTGTTTTTTAGATATAATGCTATTGTCCACTTTATTCTTTTCCATTGTTTTAGTTTTGAGGATATTTTCTCAGGTTTCTTTTTCAAATCTCCTATTGAATTTTTAAATTTTCTTAGCACACTATTACTATTACAATGTCTTTCCTGATCTTTACTGTTCCTCTTTTATAGTACCCTGTTCTTGTTTGTGAATAGAGTTTTTATCCATTCAGCTAATAATATTGCTGAGCACCTATCTTGTGCTAGTCATGATAAATGAAAAAGATGGAGTCCCTGATCTCATAGAGCTTACATTCAACTGGAAGTAACAGAGCTAATAGATATACTATATAATATCAGGAGGTGATGATGTTACAAAAAGAATGATTTCAACAAAGACTAGAAATAAAAGTGATTGGGAGTGGCTATTTCACATTCCTCTCTCATCTCTCATATAATATTAATTATAGTGTCTTGAAGTTGATATCTAATCTCTGTATTCTGCTTCCTCCAAGTTCCTTTTCTATTTGTTGACTTTGATCTTGTTTTCATTTTTGTGTCTTTCTCCAAAATGCTCAGCTGTCCACTCATATTTAAGAGTGAGGCTCAGCTTGGCATGCTTGGGCAAGGCTACTTAGCTCCTACACATCAGCAAGGAGAAGTTTAGAGGGGTACTGGCCTTGAAGGTTGGGGATAGGGTAGCACCCTTCTCCAAGTTGGTGGTCTCCCCAGAGAGGATTTCTCTGCATTGCCACCAGCATTCTGGGAGCCATATCGGGGTAAGCAGGCTAGGGAACCTTTTTAGAGACTTTCATTCATTCTCCTTTTCAATCTGATACCTGATTACAGTCCTCAACTGTACCTGGTATCCCCAAATCCAAAATCTCTGTGGTTCAACTCCAGAGAGAAAAGTGGCCCTCAATCTTTTACTGGGGCAAGGTAAGGAATCTACGGTACAACTGCTCTTCATTTCAACTGCCTCTCCATTTTTAGTACCAGCCCACTCCTACCCCTAGAAATACCTTGTGTCCCCAGCTCCTGAATCTTTAGGGACTTCTGCAGAGACTCAATTTATGTCTTGTTAGCTTCTTCCTGCCCCTTTGTAGGGCTTAAGAATTAACTTTATTTTTTTAAA
>NW_006296619.1:447297-452437 GCF_000327345.1 Myotis davidii | reverse complement strand
TGGTAGTTTAATATTTTCCTCCAGTTGTGTGGTTCTCCCTAGTAAAGTAAGTTCACCAATTTGTTAGAAAAGTTTTTTTTTATCTTTATTATTCAAAGTATTACAGATGTCTTCTTTGTTTTTTGCCCCATAGACCCCTCCCACCATACCCGCCCCTCCCAGGCCTTCACCACACTATTGTCTGTGTCCATGAGTTATGCATATATGCATATAAATTCCCTGGTTAATCTTTCCGCCAGCACCCACCCACCCACGCATTCCCTCTGAAATTCATCAGTCTGTTCCAGGCTTCTTTGTCTCTGGACCTATTTGTTCATCAGTTTATTTTGTTCATTAAATTCTACATAAGAGTGAGATCATGTGATACTTATCTTTCTCTGACTGGCTTATTTCGATTAGCATAATACTCTCCTGGTCCATCCAAGAATTAACTTTCTTAATCTTTCAACTGTGCTCTTCTCCTTTAAAATTCTCTTTATTCTTAGGTGTTCATACCTTTTCTTTTACTGACATTTTAGTAGAGTCATTAAAAGAAACACATAAAAAAATCTTATTTCAATCCCCATGGTTAACCAGAATAATTCCTTTGTAGTGGCCACTCCTAATTGCTTCTGACAAAATAAGAATTTCTGATTCATCATGAGTGTTAGTCTGAGTTCACTGCCAGGGGAATTGGGAAAATCAGATTCAACAGGGAAAGATCCAATCCTGAGTGATGGGGTCTTCAGATAAACTCTCAAAAAAAACAACTCAGAGACAATTAGCCCAAACATTGAGTGCTTCATCACATAAAGGTGTACACCAAGCAAGCTTCATGGGCACATGACCTGAGCAACCACACAGGGACCCCGTGCTCAGTGGGTCCTGTGCTTGACTTAAATTTCCAGTCACCATCTTGAAATTCTTACTTTTTAACAAGGGTCCCACATTTTCATTTTTCTGAGCCCCACAAGGCCTGCAGCCAGTCCTGGCTATGCATGAGGTATAGGAACCCTGGGAATATGGTCTTGCCAACCCAAGATAAGAATAAGATATATAGGGGCAAAGGCCACAAAGTTCATAAAGAAAGATTGTCTGATTTAAATAACCCATTATCTTATCAATTCAGTACTGGTCAATAGTGAAGCTCAGCTCAGGCCAGTTGTTGATCCTCCCAGTCCATTTCTTGGTGTTAGGAATTGCATGACTCATCAGGTTCATTAGTTTGGGCTCAAATAAAACATCTGAGTCACACACAGAACGCAGTCACAAGTTCACTCTCAGGCTGTTTCTCTGATGATTCTGATCAGTTTTCTGAGAAGCAGATGCTCTGGTTTCTTTCCCTGGGGCCTGACCACTTGCTATGTATCTGTCTAACAATCTCTCACATCTTCCAGATTCAGGTCTTGCACAGACAAGTCTATGTGCACGTGCCGAAGGTCCAGCAAGAACTGTCTTTATTATTACCTCATATCCATTTCCTCTTCATTCTGACTTAGAAAATAACCTAATATTTTTATGGGGGTGGCAGTAATGTGCCAAGCTAAAACTTTATGTTCCAGCTTCTCTATGGGTAGCCCTGAGTTCAGGCCAATGCAGCTCAAATGAATTGAGCTATGGGTTTTAAATCGTTGGCCAAGGATTTCCCAGTAAGGTTTCATTTTCTTGATATAGAGGTTATCTCTTCTTTTGCATCTTGGCCTCTTTTCTGCTACATGTAGCTCTTAACTAATAGCTGGAGTCACAAGAAGCCACTCAGCAAACATTCAGCGCATGCATATTTGCTGAGCACCCAGCACTCTTCCAAGCCACTGAGATTCATCAAAAATAAAACACATATCCTGGCCCTTGTGAACATCTTGCAATGCGAACAAAAGCAAAAAGAATCCCATAAGCCTCAACTTTGACATTTCTGAGCAGCTGAACTAAAGACAGAAATTTACTTGAGAAAAATTCTTTTTTCAGCCCCTTAGGGCTAGCTAATTGGCATAAAGGATATTAGAGATAGCTTAACTGGAAAAACTAGAGTTATGATTTATTTTAGATACATGATATGTGATCTACTTTGGAACCACAATTAAAAATTTTAATACACATGCATGTGTTTATAATTTATATATCTATGTATGAATGTGTATATATGTTTTTTAGAGAGAAAATAATAAACAAAGCAAATGTGGGAAAATGTTATTGTGACTCTGAAGGAAGGATATATGATGTTTGTTATATTTTTCTTTCATTTGTCTACATGAGAAGTAGGGGAATCTGTGATTCACTTGGAATCATGTAGCAGGTTTATAATCTTTCTATGAATAAAGTAATAAAAAAATTAAGACAATTCCAACAGTCCACATGGGAAGGGAGTACACCAAGGTCCCTTGGGCCTATTTCTCTGCAATCTTTTGTTAAAAGTATCTACTTTGGAGCAAGCCTTTCTACCAGTGCTGGCCTGTGGGCCTGATGACCAAGACAGATCCCCCTTCCAAAGTTCAGACCAGCTGTTCATGCCTGCTTGCCAGCACAGGGCTGTACAGCTGCTGGCATTTGGCCTGAGACTTGCTCTCATGCCGACACTCCAGCAGCAGCGAGGTGGTGTGGGAAGAAATGTAGAATGCCTTAGCATTCTACACCTGCTCCTAGCACCATTCACCAAAAATAGTTCGACACTCACGTCATGTCGGTTGGCAATAACAGGACACCAACAGTGGAATGTGTGCCTCTCAAATCCAGAGAGGCATACCATGATGTAATGGAGGGTGAAAGGAGCAAAATGCAAAACAGTGTATCAGAATAATCCCACATGTGTTAGAAAGAAAGGGGGGATGGAGAGAAACAGGGAGGAAGGGGAGGAGGAGAATGAATGAATGAATGGATGAATTAACAAACAAACAAATGAACAAACTGCAATCCAGTGGCAAAATTTTCATATCAGAGTGAAGGGGAGGAAAAGAGAGGCAGACAGAAAGAAAGTTAAGTAGGAGAGGAAAGTGAAGGGAATGGAAGACAAAATTTTTTTAAAAAAACTTCATTTGTATGTCTATATGTGTACACTCATATGTGTACACATAGAAGATCTAAAAAGATTCAGCTTAACAGTGGTTCTTCTTAGAAGATGAAGGGAAGGCTCTAACGTTTTTCTACTTTTCCTTGTCTATTGTATAAATTTTCTGAATTAGTCTATCTTGATTTTCTTTTCTAGTGAAGAAAAGTTAAGGCAAAGGACTATGTAGTGGGGAGGCAGCTTGCTCCTTGAAGAAAAAGGGCTGCTGCCCCCACTTTGAAGTAAATAGAGGCAAGTGCCGTGGAGATGAGAGTCAGCAAGCTATAGTCAGTGGGCCAAAGGTGGCCTGTCCTCCACTGTCTTTGTAAATAAGGTTATATCACAGCCCCTTCTGTTTATTTACATATTGCCTATGGCTGCTTTTGTGCTACAAACAGCACCAAGTTATGTAGTTAGTTGCAACACAGACACAGGTGTAGCCTACAAAGCAAAAAGTATTTACTATCTGGCCTTTTACAGAAGAAATTTGCTGATCCCTAGTCTCCATTCATAGTCACCTTGGAAATGGGAGTTGTGCAGTCTACATTAGAACACTGACTCAAAAATTCAGACTCTGAGAGGAAGGGGTAAAAGGTAAGTTGCACATTTATCTCATGAATTTAAAGGGTTAAATCAGCAAATGTCACCTCACATCATAAAGACCATCCCTACTCACTCAATGCCAAGAGCCCCAAACACAGCCCTGTCATTCTTTGTTTTGTTTAAAGAATTTATCACCATCTGATACTTTCTGGTATGTTTATGCTTGCCTCCTCCATCTATATATACACTGAGTGGCCAGACTATTATGACCAGCCAGATTATTATGACCACCCCATCAGCATTTCGTTAGGCCACCTTTTGCCTTAAATACTGCAGCGATTCTTCCTGGCATTAACTCCACAAGATGTTGAAAGGTGATGCGAGGAATCTGACACCATGCCTGATGAATTGGATTGAGATCTGGTAATTGTGGGGGCCACCTAAGCAAGGTTAAGTCTTCCTCATGTTCTCGACATCACTACTGCACAATACGAGCACCCTGGCGTGGCGCATTGTCTTGTTAGAAGAAGCCATCTCCGTTGGGATACACCATCAACATGATAGGATGAACTTGATCAGCAATGATACTTAGGTATATTGTGCTATTCAGACGTTTATAATGATCTGGCCCTCTAGCAACTTCAGCACGAAATTACAGCTAATTTGCCTGTCAGGTGGTCATAATAATCTGGCCACTTAGTGTATAAAAAGCCAGCGACCCTAACAACCAGAGACCAGAACACCACGCCCCTCTCCTCAGGCTGGCCCCACACCCCAGGGAGCAGTTAGGGGCAACCCAATAGGGTGCGAGTCTGATGGGGGAAAGGAGAAGAAATAGAGGGGAAGGGTCTGCGGGGTTGGGATGGTCGGCCTGGAGTAAGTTTGGAATATGCTGGGGAAGGAAGAGGAAGATCCCATTGGAAAACGGCTCAGCACAGTACCTTTCTCATTGCAAACCGGGAGGGCACCAGCTGTGGACTGAATGGGCGGTTGTTTCAGGAGTGCGCTTGGGACCGACATGTTCAGGGCGGCAGCAGGGCTCCCGAAACTTCACTGATTCCAAGAAGTAAACAGCTATCAACGTCAAAGAACAGAAATATCCTCTCCAACTAGAGGCCCTGGACTAGGAAGCGACTGAAGGAAACACCATTTAAGGTGGAGCTAGAAAAACCAGAAGTATGTGACCAGAGGATTGTGGGATTGTGGAGGACGCCTGGGCGCCTAGAGGATTGTGGGATTGTGGAGGACGCCTGGGCGCCTAAGTTATTGCGCACGGACATAGTCAGCCCTATAGTCCTCAGTCTCGCAGTATTTGGACGTGACTTCTGGCGGGAAATTATTTCTATTGAGGTTTGCTATTCCCTTGGGCGAGGAAGATTTGAAGCAGAGGACAAGAGACGCAAGTACGACCAGTTCTACGAGGAGTACGCACGCACCTCCCAGGAACCGCAGATGACGCAAACTGCGATCAAAGCCTTCAATGAAACCATCAAGTTCTTCGAAGAGCAGGTCCAGACTCAAGAGAAGTGCGGCAAGGAGTATCTGGAGCGCTTCTGGCATGAGGGCAATGACAAAGAG
>NW_006296619.1:441333-447263 GCF_000327345.1 Myotis davidii | reverse complement strand
GCTGAACTCAGAACGGCTCAAGTCTCGCATCGCCGAGATCCACGAGAGCCACATGAAGCTGGAACAGGAGTTGCGGACACAGGCCTTGGACAACGGGGAGATCAATAAGCGCATGAACAGTTGGCTTATGCACCTGGACGTTATAGTTCAATTCCTAGCCAGGGCAGATGCCCGGGTTGCGGGCTCGATCCCCAGTAGGGGGCATGCAGGAGGCAGTTGATCAATGATTCTCTCATTGATGTTTCTCTCTCTTTGAAATCAATAAAAATGTTTTTTTAAAAAAATAAAATAAGCGCATGAACAGCCTGAAGCCAGACATCATGCAGCAGCGCAGGAGGATGAGGATGACCTCCCCCACTATGAGGAACGAGCCTGGTATGTGGGCAAGATCAACCCCACACAGGCTGAGGAAATGCTGAATAGCAAGAGGGATGGTACCTTCCTCATCCGTGAGAGCAGCCAGCGGGGCTGCTCTGCCGGCTCTGTGGTGGTGGACGGTGATACCAGGCGCTGTGTCATCCACCGCAGGGCGACTGGCTTGGGTTTTGTGGAGCCCTACTTCCTGTACGGGTCTCTAAAGGAGCTGGTGCTGCTACCATACACCTCCCTTGTGCAACACAATGATGCACTTACCGTCACACTGGCACATCCGTGCGAGCCCCGGCCCGGCCCCATCCCCCAAAGCCCACTGACTCACACAGAGCAAACTTCATCTTAATGATGCACTTACCGTCACACTGGCACATCCGTGCGAGCCCCAGCCCGGCCCCATCCCCCACAGCCCACTGACTCACACAGAGCAAGACTTCATCTTTCTGTCTGTCTGTCTCTCTTCTTTGTGAATCTTTCTCTGTCTCAATCTCTCTCTTGCTTTCTCTGAGTCTTTCTCTTCCTGACACTTTTCTATCCCCATCTCTGTCCTCTCTGTCTCTCTTAGTCTCTGTACCTCTAAGTCTCTGTTAGAGGAGCATACCTCCTCCACCCCATGCTCCCTTTCCCCATGGGCACTGCCCTCCCCGGCTCTGGCTACTCCCACCAGTTCCTACAGTTCTCCCAAGCTCCCCTGTAAAGAAAAAGAGCAGTCAATCTATAAACAGCCTATGGAGATATTATAAAGATGTGAACTGCAATAATTGGTAACTGTGTATGTGTAACTCCTTTATTTTTCAGCCGAATTCAAAACTAATATGGAGACGAGGGTCTGCCTGCGTCAGGGAGAGGGTAATACTGCAATGAAATGCAAAACCAGTGTCAGGGGTCAGGTGGGGATGCTTTATTAGGGTGTATGTGTTTAAGGCAAGGCCCAGGGGTCTTCACCTGAAAAGCAAGGTGAGAGGAAATGGGGAATTCACCCAAGGATGTCCCTTTGGGGAGTTTGGAAGACAGCAGTGATTCAGAGGAAGAAGGAAGCAGCAGAGGGTCCAAACTGGAAATTTCAGCCCTTTTCTTATTCCTTTTAAACGAGAAAGCTATCAACTGGGGCCCAACACATCCCCAAGCACAGTTCCCTTCTTTCAATACACACAGTGCATAGAAGGGGTGAGCTAGAACACAGTGTCCAAGAGGGGCTGAGCCCATGGGACCCACGTCCTAGAGAGGTGGAGGGTGCAACAAGGGGCTCTCTTTTCCTTCATTCCATGCATCCTGCTGAGAGTGGATTGGATAATCAGATGCCTGGTGTGGATTACCAGTTAAGCCAGTCCCCATACCCCATCTCCTTTCTAAGGCCAGTGGATCCTACCACAGGTCCTTTCTTTGTCAGGTAGAGGAGTAGATGAGAGGATGAGACTGGAGACTGAAAGGGATTCTATCCTTTCACTTAAAAACACAGAGAAAAGAAATGAAGGGAATGTAAAACCTCCTCCTTTGGAAGGAAAATATATGTGACTAATGGGAATTTGTATTAGGTTTTGTCACAGATCAAAACTATTTCCCCAGGACGCACAGAGCCTTTCTGTCTCCCCAAGATATTTTCAGTAAAAAGTGTCCCTATTCATTAATACTTTGTTGTGTTGGACTTACTTTCTGGGAAATGATAACAAAGTTCCCACTTCAAGGTGGGTGTAGGGTCAAGAACAGAGGCTACTCCTGGTGCCCAGTCACATCTGAAATACAAGAATAGCCTATTGTATTCTGAGGCCCTGGAGGTCTTATCTCTGCCTAGACCAAATGCAGAAAAATGTGCAACCTTGAAAGACAGAGAGCCATTCACTGTCCTAGGTGAAACCAAAAAAGCTTGTATTGTTTTAGAAACAAATTAACTCCCAGTTGGCTAGCAGATACCAAAAGAAGACAACAATCCATTCAAAGGCAAATTAATCCTTTGTACAAATAACCAAACTTGAATACTAGAACGGTGTGGACCAACATACCCATTTAAAATTTCTCCAAACTTTGTACAATGTGCCCCATTCTCCCAGTTGAACAATCTAATTATTTGTCTAAAACAAGTTGTGTCTGTAATCCCTGGATCTTGTATTTTTCATTAACCCTTTCACTACGACGTCTTCCCCAGGCCGATAACACATTACCTGATTAATTTCACCTTCAATCAGAAAATGGAAAAGTTACTCAAATTCACAGTTTACAATCTTAAAGGCACCCAATTCAGAAACTCCTATTTACATTACCTCTAGGTCTTTGCTTTTTCTTGCAGAATTGACTCGCTCCTCTTTATCTTTTTCTCGTGGATATTGCAATATTTTATACATCTCAATTACTAATTTGAATCTTCAGAAAATACACAAAATGCATGTACAGATTTACCTCTTTTCAGTGCCTGCATCCCCAAATATTTGTTTCTATTTGGATTTGGCAGCCTCCATTTCAGAAATTCATCTGGATTTAAACCAGACTTTGCCAATATTTGCTCCAAGTTTCTAGCCACCACCTCCTTCTCCTTCACTAAAATCAGATGGTTGTTATGCCTTTTATTCTATTTATTGTTGAAGTTGAGGGGAGTGGAGTAAGGGGGTGGCAGAGTACACACATGGTAGCTGAAATTCAGACATACGAAAAGGTATAAAAAGAAAGTCCCACCCCATTTCCCTGCACTGTGATCACCATCATTAATATTTGGCATGTATCCTTACAAATCTTTAGTATATGTCATTCATGCACACACATATACACTGAATTATATCTGGTTATGTGACTTGCTTTTTTTTTTCACTTGCTCTATATGCTCATTCATTTCTCACATTTATTGAGCATCTACTCTGTCCTAGTCCCCTCTAGGACCCAGGAGCACATCAGTGAACAAAATAGACAATTCCTGTTCTCATGGAGCTTACATTCTTATGGAGAAGGCAGAAAAGAAAAAACAAATAAGCATATGCTATTGCAGATTGTAATGAGTGTTATATAAAAAGAGAGAAGGGGAGGGAGTTGAGTATTGATACTTAAATAAGATCAGAAAAGATCTAATTCTATGGAATTTGAGCAGAAGCCTGGGATTCAAGTCAGACAAAGAAACAGGGGTGGCTGGAGAGGAATGGGCTCCAAAAATGCAGAATAAGCTCAATGCTTAGTGTTATTGTTTCCTAACCTTATCAGAGACATGGAGCTACTGAAACAATTTTGATGCATGTAAAGATAAAAAAATCTCATCACAAATACACAGTTATATGCCCTTGCCTCCTTTCCCACTCGTTATAATTTCCTGCCACACACCATCAAAACATTGACCTGAGTCTATTAGTCACATCTGGGATTCCTGTCCTATTTGTAGGGTTCCTTCCACCTATAGATAAAGGAATAAAACCCATCTGAACTTTACTTCAGCAGCTCTGATATCTACCAAACTTCCAAAACTGACATAAGAAGAGTAAGTACATATGTAGTCCTATAACTCACAAAGAAATTGAATTCATATGAAAAACCTTCCCACAAAGCAAACTCCTGGTTCAGAAGGCTTCACAAGTGAAATTTTCTAACATTAAAGAAGTCATAAAATTGATCATTTCCCAACTCTTTAGTAAGGCCAGCACAACCCAAATCCATAACATACCAAGAGCATATAAGTAAACTATAGGTCAATCTCTCTCATAATAATAGATACAAAAATCCTTAAGAAATATGTTACCAAATTAAACCCAGCCATAGCTAAGAAGGGTTCTACATCTCAATGTTGTATTTCTGAGTTAATCTCTGTATATGTTCTGTGAATACAAAAAAGATTCACTTAACATGAAAATAAATCAAAGTAGTTTACCATATTTTCAGAATATAAATTGAAAACTATATGATCACCTGGGTGAGAGAGAGGTCTGGCCTTTGCCCTATACTACTGGGAGGCAATCTATGGTAATATCTGGTAGCAGTGTCTTCATTTAGGCTGAGGCAGCCACACCTGACAGTCTTAGAGTGAGGGTTGGCCACACCAGACAGACCAACCATATGTCTTCAGGTTGGGGTTTTGGATCATGTGATATATTCAATCTGGAGGTTGAGTTCAGCCACCTTGGCAATCAATCATACCTGCATTAAAAAGCTCTAATAAAAACGCCCAGGTGAGCTCCCCTGGTTGGGTCGTTTGGGAAGCCCCCTTGCATTTGGTGTTGGTGTCAGAAGTGAAAGTGGTCTTATATGGACTACTCCTTCTAACTTTGTAATCGGGCCCTAACACTCTGCAGTTGGTGTCAGAAGTCTTAGACAGTCTTGTGTGGAAACTGTGCCCTCTAAGTGCATAGTTGGCTAAACTCTCACAGTTGTGTTAAATTGTGGAGCAGCATCCTCACCGATGTCCATTCTTGTTGGTTCTTCCAGTCCTCAGACTCTGCCTCAGGGAACTCAAATACAGAGAAAGAAGCAGGTTTCTCATATTCAGAGCAGAGATTTCAGTAGAATGAGAAACAGATTCTGAGCACTGAGCTAGAGGTAGATGAAAAATTGAAGGGTCCAGGCAGACAGACCACAGAGAGACACGCAGCAGCCAGCACAAAACTGTCCCACAAACAAACTTGCTGCAGAGAGCCCAGGATTCGCTTCTGACCTCATTCCACCTTCCTGCGTTTTCTTCATGTGTCTCAGGTGCCAGACTGCCTCATCTCCACACCACCACACAAGTCCACTGAGACAGAGCCTGCTATGGCTTATAAGATGGAGTTAAAGTGGACTTGCTGTGAGGGAAATTACTTTGGTGCCACAGCAGCCTCCCAGGGCACCACCAGGGAAATTTGAGCAGAAAGGCTCATGGACCAAAATAAGATGCTCAAATCAAATGGTTTATTAAATCAGTAACAAAAATACAGGGAGAAAGCAAGAGGGGAAAAGAGAAATTTAGGAAACAGTTCAAGCAGGGTTGAACTGTTGCACAATAATATTCCAGGGGAGCAGGAGACTAAGGGTCTCCCACTGCATAGGAGGATTGATGCAGAAGGAAGTCAGGGGAGGGTGGGTGAGAAGAGATCAACCAATGAACTTGTATGCGTGTATGGACCAAGTTTGTTTGTGGGACAGTTTTGTCCTGGCTGCTGGGTGTCTCTCTGTGGTCTGTCTGCCTGGATTCTTCAGTTTTTCATCTATCTTTAGCCCAGTGCGCAGAATCTCAGCTTCTCATTCTACTGAAATCTCTGCTCTGAATATGAGAAACCTGGCTAGGATAAATAACTAGAGGCCTGGTGCACGAATTCATGCATGGGTGAGGCCCCTCCAGGTGGCCTGTGGGGATCAGGCAGAACCCCGAAGTCCAACGCTGCCTGCAGCTGCTACCTGCTGCTCCCAATCAGTCCCAATCGATCAATCAGGAGAGGCTCTAGCTGCTGCAGCAGCACTCACCAGCCATGAGCCCTGCATCTGGTGCCCTACTGAGGGGAGTGGCCTGCAGGATCAGGCTGAAACCGGCTCTCCAACATCCTCCAAGGGGTCTTGGATTGCAAGAGGGTGCAGGCCAGGTCGAGGGTCCCCACTGGTACACTATCAGGCTGGGG
>NW_006296619.1:425297-441299 GCF_000327345.1 Myotis davidii | reverse complement strand
TCATTGATGTTTCTCTCTCTGTGTGTCTCTCTCTCTCTGTCTCTCTCTCTTCTCCCTTCCTCTCTAGAATAAAAAATAAATATATTTAAAAAAATAAAAAAGAACAGATTGATGGCTGCCAGAGATGAGGTGATTGGATGAAAAAGGTGAAGGGTTTAAGAAGTACAGATTGGTAGTTACAAAATAGGGATGTGAAGTACAGCATAGAGAATACAGTTAATAATATTGTAATAACTATGTATAGTGCTAGGTTAGGTCTGGAAATATCAAGGGGAACACTTTGTAAAGTATGTAATTATCTAACCACCATGCTCTGCACTTGAAACTAATACAAAATAATATTGAATGTAAACTGTAATTAAAAAACTTTTTTAATATAAAAACAAAGAGTAGACAGGTAGTGATTTACTGATTGAATAAAAAAAAATTGGGGCTTGGAGAAGAAGTGATATTGCTTAAAGTAGCAAAAAAAGACTATGTAAGATCATCCTGACATTGAGGTGAAATCTGAACCCTGTATACTAATAAAAGATATACTGATAAGGCAATAAAAGTAGCCAATACAGGAAGCAAAATACCCTCAGTAACCCTGGGTAAAGAATATAAAACTGAAACTCATAGACACAGACAACAATATGGCAGCTACCAGGGGGGAAGGTGGTTAAGGGTAAAGGGAGCCAAATATATGGTGATGGAAGATAATTTGACTTTGGGTGGTGGGAATACAATGCAATGTACAGATCATGCATCATAGAAATGTACACTTGAAATTATATAATCTTATTAACCAATGTCACCCCAATAAATTTAATTTTAAAAACATTTACAAAAGAAATTTTTAAAAGAATAGATTGTCAACTGATAACTCTTCAACAGACCACCAGAAAACCTGTTGCTCAACCAAAACTAACTTGATTAGACCTACTGTAGTAAGAGAGAATACAGATCTTAGTGGTGTGAGGGAGGAAATCAATGGAAGACGTGATCAATGGAAGACATTTATAGGGCTTGGGGGTTTAGACTTAAGTGGTTTAAGGTGGATCTTTCAAATCAGAGAGCAGATCAGGATTGGACAAAGTTTGTGATGTTATAGTTTAGGTTTGCCAGATACAGAGAGGGAAAAGCCTGAAAGTTAATCTTGATAAGCAAACTATTGTTTGCTGAGAACATAGTTTGTCCAGGTGAGTAATCTATTATCCTGATAGGAGAGCTGTTTGCACAGAGGAGCAACTATTTAATCAGACAGATTGGCTTGCAGAAATTCCATGAGGCAAACAGTGAAGTTATTTATTGGTTTACAGTCATATGTTCCTAGGCCTGAACTTCCTGGAACAATTTGTTAAATCATGTTGCCGTAGGAAGTCTCTGCTCTCACTCCCAGTAGTTAAGTTATGTGGGTGTAAATGATCTGGCTTCTCTGCTCAGAAAGGAGGAGGCTATTGCATCATCATGAGCAGAGGACTGACACAATGAAGGGGGCGCTTGCGTCAGACATATGCAGGTTGGAATGCAGTGGAGGAGGTCACAGGATTCAAGGCACTGTTTCACTTCTATAGGTGAGAGTCATCAGGTGTCTCCCAGGTGAATAAACCCTCTTTTACCTGCAGGAACTATGAGTGATTTCTCTCATCTACTGAGACTCTCTCCCAGATCAGTAGTCTAGGGACTGAATTTCTTTTACCCAAACAAGTCATTTTCCTAACAAGGCCCTTTGCTTTGCCTTGCTTTGTTTTGCACGGTGCTTTCACCTGGGATTGTGGAACCCAAGGTGCCAGGTTGCCAAGAAGAGAGCCAGTTTCTTCCTTCCTGGTCAAAAAAGGCGGTCTCTCTATGCCCCATTCTCACTGGAATTGGTCCTCCAGGCCCCATACCGGGAGTTGTCTGTCAGAGACATGGAGTGAAAAGTTAGAGATATCTTCTTGTCAACCAAGGGGGAACCGGTTAAGTAAATGATAACACACATGCACAACAAAACAATATGCAGCCAGGAAATGCAATGACATAGGCTATTGCTTATTAATTGATATAAAAAAATGTCCACGGCATCTTATTGAGTGAAAAAGCAAATGACAGACTAGCTTGTATAGTATGATTCTGTTTATGAGGGCATTGAGAGACTTGTAACAAGAATGGTCACCAGTTCCCATTTTTGTAGGGGTGGGATTTCAGGTGACATTTTACTTTCTTCTTGGCTCTTTTCTGTGTTGCTTAAATTTTTGACAACCAGCGTGTAGTATTTTTACAAAGACAATAAAGCTATTTTGTAGGGGGGAAGAATTATGTTGCTGTTGAGGTGAAGAGATGTATTTTCGATATTGTTAAGTAATTAAAGCAATTATGGTATAATCCTATTATTGTCTACATATAGCAAAAATAAAAAATAATACCCTCAAGCATGTTTCCCAGGGTTATTTTGAAGATCAAAGGAAATAACAATTCGGAAGCCACGTTAAACCTTCAATGCTGATATCATTAGCACTTGCAGTCACTTCCTGTGGGACCCGGGGATTATGTTGACATGTGTCCCTGATACATCTTGGCCTTGAGAGCCTTTTTGAGTCTCAATAATATGGAAAAAAGAGGCCCCCACTGGATGGACACTGTAAATGCAGAGGGTGGGTCTGAACATTTGGTGGAGCATCTTTGCTCCCCAGGAGCTCCCAAGCAACCCTCAGCCAAATCTTGCCAGCATCCCTTAGAGATAATCAGCCGGTCCAAGTCTGCTCTTGGGAGAAACAGTCACAAATTCCCACTGGCTCATTTCTGAACTCTAGGGATAAGGATGAAAAAAGCCAGGTGAATCGTAAGACAGGAGCAATTAGGAATCTCTAGGCTTCGTTCACAACTGTTTGAGAAGTTCTTTTGAGAAAGCTGGTCAGAGGCAATCAATAAAAAGGAGAAAGAAACACTTCTAAGAGGTCCTCAAAAACAAGGCTATGGATGGAGGGGCTCTGCTTGACCACAGGTAAGTGGGATGAGGGTGGAATCTTATTACCAGTAAGGGCTTAGACTCCCTTATCCCCTCTTCCTCATAAGTCATGCTCAGACTCTTGACATCTGATCACCAGCCCCAGCACGAGGTGAATAGGGAGAGAGATGGCGCAGTGTGCAGTGAGTTTGAAATTGACTTCCTTAGGACTCTACCCTGGGACCTAATGTATTTTACAGCTCAAACTCTCCCTGCTACATCCTATTCCCTCTTAGCCTCTACTACCAGCTTTATTTTGTACACCAGAGACCTTGGAGTTTACTCTGACTGTTTGCTCTCCTCACGCTGCCATGGTCAGTCCATCGCCAAATCCTATCACATTTACAGCCAAACATTTCTCAAATCCAGTTACCTCTGTCTCTATTAGCCCCACTCTAGTTTAAGCTATGAATCCCTCCTGGATGACTTCAATATCCTCCCAACAAATCTCCCCCAACCATTGACCTTTCTCCAATTATTTCTTCACAATACACTCAGAGTAATTTTATTTAAAAAAAGCAGATATGATTGTCCTGGCTGGGTGGCTGAGTTGGTTGGAGCATCATCCCATACACCAAAAGGTTGTGGGTTTGATTCCCAGAGAGGACACATATCCATGGTTGTGTGTATTGGAGGCAACCAATTGATGTTCCTCTCTCACTTCTCTCTCTCTCTCTCTCTCTCTCTCTCTCTCTCTCTCTCTTTCTCTCTCTCTCAAACTTGATGAGAAACATATCCTCAGGTGAGGATTTTTTTAAAAAAAAAAAGCAGATATGACAATGTCATCCTCCTGGTAAAAATTCTCTAATGGCATTCCATAAAATAAAATAAAATTCCTTAACCTGGTCTAAGGTATTGGACAATAATAGTGTGATCTCTAACCTGACCACCTGAATTTAAACCTCAGCTCTGCCACTTAGCAGTTGAGTCTTTAGGCAAGATGCTCAACTACTTGGTTTTCTCACATGCAAAATGGAGATTTCAATTGTACATCTTCTAAGATTGTTGAGAGGATTAAATGACATTAAAGGTATTTGGAACTGTGCCCGACACAGCAAGCACTCAAAAAATGTTATAAAACACTGACTGCCTGCTCACCTCAGCTCACACACTCTCTCCCTTTGTCCTCTATCCACTCTGGCCTTTATTCAGCTCCTCCTCCTCACTAGGCTCTCTCAGACCTCAGGACCCTTGTATAGACTGTTTCAATTTCTCCTGGAAAACTCTTCCTAGAGAAAATTCTCCTTCACCTCCCTGAGTTAAAATTTTTGGCTCCTATCATTCAGTCCCTCTACTTGGAGCTATAATTTGTATGATTATTAATGCTTGTCTCCCCTTCTAAACTCTAAACTCCCCATGAGTAGTCCACACCATTGAAACCTACACTTAACCAATCATAACAGGTGTCTGACCAATCAGAGTGAACCTTGGCCAGTATCCCATATAAGAGTTTTCCATTTAAATAGCCATCTTGGTTATTTGATAACCTAGAGACAAATTCTTGGGAGCATGACAGCAGCTGAGAGAACTTTCATAAACTGTGAACCCCTCTAGGGAGCTTAAGAAGGTAGACTAGTGGTCTCTGGTTAAAGACCTCTCCTCCAATTCTAACTGAAAACTGTGTCCTGTACTGCACCCCGAAGCCACAAATCTGGCATGTCCTACTGCCTTCGGTTGTTTCCAGTTAAAACACTGACCTTAGTTCTTTGGTTATAATTTTGCTGAGCTGGAGTTTTCATGTTTACTATAACTTCCTGTTCCCCTGGACAAATATTTTTCTCAGTTAGTAGTCAATAATAACACAGACTTTATTTTAACTTGTTTTATTTCATTTTCTCTTCCTGGATTATCAGTCCTGTCAATAGAGAGAGACCAGGAAAGTCAAGTCTTCTGACATCTGCTTAGCAGGCCCCCATCAAAGCATCAGAGTCTCAGTGCCCGAAGCATCCCCAACTGGGTGTGTTAGTGACTTGCATACTTACAACTGTGGTAACAACGCACCACAAACTGGCTTGAAACAAGAGAAAGTTATCCCCTCACAGTTCTGGAGGCTCCAAGTCCAAACTCAAGGTGTTGGCAGGGCCATGCTCCCTCTGAAGCCTCTCCAGTTCTGGTTGCCTGAGCCATTCCTTCATAACTCCATCTCTGCCTCTGTTCCTCACATGGCCACCTGCCTCTGTGTCTGTATCTTCACACGTCATCTTCCTCCCTGATCTCCATTTGCACTTACAAGTTCACCAGTCATATTGGATTAAAGGCCCAACCTAATTGAGCATGATGTCATTTTAACTCTATTACTTCTGTAAAGACAGCATTTCCAAATAAGGTCACATTCACAGGTATAGGGGTTAGGACTTCAACATATCTTTTCGGGAGAAACAGTTCAATTCATAACACCGGGGAAAATGACTGCTCTAGTGAGGCACATTCCATTGTGATGATGTTAGTCTTGACTTCCTGTGTCCCTGGGCTCAGGGACTGAGCCGTTGTCCCCAAATATGGTCAAATTGAGCCTTTCATGAATTCCCTCTCTGGGACAACATGCCAGATCACAACACCCACTAATGATGCTAGTTCCCTATGGAAGAGGATTATAACTGTAAAAAGAATATGATTATTAGAATGGACTAGGTTCTAATCCCACTTTCCTAATGTACTAACTCTCTTACCTCGGGCAGGTTGATAATCTCTCCAAATATAAATTGGTCAGGAAGTAAGTTAACACATGACTCATAATAGGTGTCCCCTCCTCAGCTCCCCTAGCACTGCCCACTCTGAGGGCATCAAAAGGGTGATAGCCAGAGACAAAGGGATTGAAGGCAGGTGGAAGCGGGCAAAGGAGGGAGGTGGTAATGGGGATGGAAAGAGACTTTTCTTGAGGTGATGGATGCACAATGCAATGTGCCAATGATGTTTCATTGAGTTGTATACTTGAAACCTGCTTTTGTGAACCATATCACTCAAATAAATTCAATTAAAAAATAATAATATGGATTATAAGAAAATAGGAGGGAGGGGTGGGGCAGGAACTGACCCGAGGCCTGCTCTAAAGTACAAGCTTGTCTTATTTGCTCTCTCTGCAGTGCCATGTGCACCTCAGTTGAGAATTGCACCCAAGTCACCTGGTTCCTCCTGCTGGGGCTCACAGAGCAGGAAGGGCTCAAGGGCATCCTCTTTGTACTCTTCTTGTTCATCTACTTAGTCACCCTCATGGGCAACCTGGGCATGATTATCCTGATCCACACAGAGCCACAGCTGCATACACCCATGTACTTCTTCCTGAGCATTCTCGCCTTCATGGATTCCTGTTTCTCCACTGTGGACACCCCCAAGCTGCTGGAGAACTTCCTCACCTCAAGTCAGTACATCTCCTTTGCAGGCTGTGTGGCCCAGATGGCCCTCATGACTCTCCATGGTATTGCTGAGTGTCTGCTCCTGGCCATCATGGCCTATGATCGATTTGTTGCCATCTGCCACCCTCTCCTCTACCACACCATCATGTCACAACATCTATGTTTCCAGATGGTGGCAGCCATCTATACAGCCTCTATTGCCAATTCAGCTTTGCTAACTGGGTACATCTTCAAACTGCCCTACTGTGGCCCCAACGTCATTAACCACTATTTCTGTGACATTCCTCCAGTGCTTCAACTTGCCTGTGCAGACACTGCAGAGGTTGAAACCATCGTCTTCTCATCTTCTGCCCTGATTTTCTCTTTTACCATCACCATCATCCTGGTCTCCTATGCCTACGTCCTGGTGACTATCTGCAGAATGCATTCCCCAGAGGCTCAGAGCAAAGCACTCTCCACCTGTACCTCCCACCTCACCATTGTCTGCCTTTGGTATGGCACCATCATCTTCATGTATGCTCAGCCAAGCTCCCTCAATTCCATGGAACAGAACAAGTTCGTGTCTGTCTTCTACACTGTGATCATCCCTATTCTGAACCCCCTGATCTACAGCCTGAGGAATAAAGATGTGAAGTCTGCTTTAAAGAGGAGATACTTTGGCAAGCTGCCTTCTTAAACAAGCACGGAACATTCTATCCCAAGCCACAGCATGGTAGCCACAACATAGAAAATGCATAATATTAGCACATAGATAGAGTGAAATATGTGCCAGCACTTCCGTGAGGATTAGAAGAGTTAATGTAACTCGGCCAGTGTATCTCAGTAGCTGAGCTTCAACCTATGAACCAGGAGCTCACAGTTTGATTCCCAGTCAGGGAGAGGTAAAGAGAGATAGAAACATCAATGGTGAGAGAATCATTGATCAACTGACTGCCTCCTGCATGCCCCACACTGGGGACTGTGCCTGCAACAGGGCATGTGCCATGACTGCGAATCGAACCGTAACCTCTTGGTTCATAGAGTGATGCTCAACCATCGGCCAGGCAATAAAAAAAAATTTTTTAATTTAGTTAACATGAAAATTTGATGAGATTACATTTTAAACTCCATATTCCCAGTTTCTCTGGGGAGAAAATTTAAATGATCACTCCACCAGTCTCATGCTCAGCATAATCATTTGGTGCCAAGACAAAGGTGTCCTTTTAGACAAGACACAGATTTTCCAATTGTCCTCCCCACCCCAGTGATCCCCACCACTCTTTTTAGAGAGTCTGCTGCCTGGTTACCATGCCCTGAGCTTTTCCTAATAGTAGAGACATTTTATTCTATTCACGTCTCTAGCAAAAGTGGGGAGGGGGGAACATGACCCTAGAAGTCTACATTTCAAGACAAATAACAAGTGCCTAGAACAATGCCTGGCACAGAGAAGTTTCTCAAACAATACTCTTGGAATGAGTGAAGATAATATTTATTCTTTGGATGTGAAGAATATCCCCATAGGTATGCTATGAGCCCTTCCTCACCCCCACCCCACCCCCCCAAAAAAACTGTGCCCTTGTAGAAAGAAAAAACTACCTTTTTCATTCATGTAAGGTATCTGAGTGGTCTTTATAGACATTAGAGTTTGCAACCCTTGGGCCAGGGAGAAAATTCTCAATGCCTCAGTATTATCCTATAAGCCTGTCTCAACCTCATTTTCCAGGGATCACCCCACAGTTCCCACCAAATACCTCCTCTGTTGCCAGAGCCAATGACCTGGTTCAGCCCAAACAGGTCATGTATTTGTACAAAGCTCTTCCTTTGATCACGTCTTCCCCAGAGCCTGGAGGGTCATTCCCCAATCCATTTGTCAGCCTGAAAAATCTTTGTTATCATTCCAGTCCCAGCCTAAATGTAACTTCTTCTGGGAAACATTTCTGACTCTCACAGATAAAATTTATCATTCCTTTCTCTGTGCGCTACCCTGCCTTTGTTAAAGAAAAAAAAAAATCAAATCTCAGAAATCAAAGATTGGGTGGCTAAGTGAAAAAAAAATTACTTTCAAGCAGGGAGTCCAATCCAGCACAGTCTAGAAAAACTTCAGATCTGCAGCTGGGGAAGGAGAAATGGGGTTGTTTTCTAAAGCCACAAGACCATGAACTGTCCCTTTCCTGGGTTAGGAAAGCAAAGTTCTGGGGTGTTAGTGACTGGCTGCTGACAAGTAGGTTTGATTTTGGTTTGGGTTTGGGTTTGGGTTTTGTTTGTTGTTTTACAATACTATTTTTTTTAAGAAGGCAAGTGCATTTATATGAAATGAAGTACATGGTTCAACACCACTTGAATTCTTTCTTTGCATCAGTCTTTTGGAGTATAGCAGGATTAGTGCCTCTGTTAGGTTTTTACCAAATGAGATTTTTTTTACCCAAGCACTGTTGACAATATTTAATTATTATGGCTCCCAACCAGGGATGATTTTGCACCACAAGGGATGTTTGGCATGGTTGGAGACAATTTTGGTGGTCACACTGCATGTGTGTACATAACACACGTAACAAATAGCATGACAAATAGCATTTGAAGGCCAGGGATGCTTCTAATCTTATAATGCATGCAATAGTCCCCCACAACAAAAAATGATCTGACCCAAAGTGTCACCATGCTGAGGTTGGAAAATCCTGCTCTATCCCATTTGCACAGGGCAGTGAGTTGGAACTTGCTGCTTGTTAGGGCATAGCCTAAAAAGCCTCTCACAAACCCAATGTTTTTAAAAATTCATGCAGACTTTGTATTGTGCTTTTTAAAAAATATAATCCTTTATTGTTGAAAGTATTACATATGTCCCCTTTTGTCCCATTTTGACCTCCTCCGGCCGGCCCTTGCCCCCTGTCCCAGGCCCTCATCACCCCATGGTCTGTGGCCATGGGCCATGTATATATGCAAACAAGGTTCTTGGTTGATTACTTCCCACCCACCCATCCTCCCCCACCTTCCCTTAGAGATCCCACTCTGTTCCATGCTTCCATGTCTCAGGATCCACTCCGTTCATCAGTTTATTTTGTTACTTAGATTCCACATATGAGTGAGATCATATGATACTTGTCTTTCTCTGACTGACTTATTTGTATTGTCTTAATATGAAAAAGAATGTTACAAACTGCTTACCATCAGCCTAGGTAAAGTTCCTGCTAGAGATGGGTGCTGCGGTTCTACATGTCCCCAGCACATCATTTATAGCCCAGGAGGTGAAAATCTGTCTTTGAGAAGCTTGGGGACAAGGTGAGTCAGTCCATGTACCCTAACCAATCCCTACCAACCTGAGCTAATGAACCAGACCAGGGACTGGCCCAGTGGACACCTAGGTTTAGAGACAATCTGGCTTGGTTGGAGGTGGTCTTCTGGGTGAGGTGTGGCATCCAGCTGCCTCAGCAGGTACATGAGGTGCCCAAATCAGGAGGTACAAGAGCAGTGTCCCTTGTCAGTGGGCAAGGAGACCAAGTCAAAGGGCTGATTATTTATCTCTACACCAGCACTCACAGAGGTAGAAGTGATCCATGAAAGAAGTGAGCCAACCAGGCTGCCTGGGTTCAGGAAACAAGTTACAGAGGCAAAAGAAGGGCCCTTGGAGCTAGGAGAAAGGCAAAGAATACATGCTGGGGAAAGGAGAGGAGAAAAGACAAGTGTGTGCCAGGGAGGGCACACCTGGGGAATTAAGGGAGTGGGGAAAAGCATAGGTGTGTAAGGAAGAGAGAGAAGGAGAGAGAAAAAGAGAGAGCATGCTGTGTCCTTCCTCTTAAGGGCTTTTATCTGGAGATCACAGGGGAGAGTATCAATAGACTATTCATCAGCTTTCCAGGTGTGTCCCCTCAGGGTGGTGGTCTCCACTGATTGGTCAGTGCCAGGGCAGGGAATCACAGTCATCTCAGCAGGTCCTGATGTCCACCATCGCATCGCCCCACTGGACCTTGCTGCTTTTCTGGGCCTAGAGCTGAAACACAACTAAGGTCTAGATGTTATCTCTAGTTTGACGAAAACGCTGCCTCTGTGGTCAATAGACACGAGGCTTTGTTCTTAAGATTATTTGATGCAGGTCAGAACTACATTGCCTTGAGGACTTAATGCTTAAGGGAGTGGCCACACAACGGCTTATATGGGAATCACATGAGGCTTTTCTTCAGCCTCTTGGTTCCTCCTCTAAGGGTGTCTACTGCATGACTAGCAACATGCCAGGGGAGGAAAGGTCAGGGAGGATCCAAACTGCATGACCAGCAATAGGCTAGGGAAGGAAAAGTCACCCAGGGGTTGAGGTCCCACCTTACAATTGTCTGTTGCTAGGCATCCAGGGCTTTCCATTCTAGTGATCTTCTGTACCCAACTTACTGTTCCTACTCGGCTCATGTCTACCTAACTACCTACTACAGACAGGCAAGGTCAGAAGAAAAGAATGAGCAGCTAACCACCACCCCTCTGGACCAACCCCTCTCCAGACCTCTCTCCTAGAAGGCTTATCTCCAGTGGGGAGGTCTCTATGTGGGACATGGGTCAAGTGAGTCACACCTGGGAAGGAGAATGTCTTCTCTCTCCATCAGGATGAGTTCAGGCAGGCTTGGGAGTGCAGGGGAAGGGACATGAGTCACTAATGATCAAGAAAGCCAAGGAATGGGAGAGGACAGAGCAGACTCCTCTGCTGTGTCAGTGTTCACAGCCTCCCTCTTGACCCATGTTCAAGGATACCCAAGACCTTTCTGAGTCAGAACAGCTACGAAATTCCTTGACAAGTGGAATGGGGAAACTGGGACAGGTAGCTGAACAAACTGGTTGAGCAATTTACAGCCAGATATAGAAGGTCACCAGGGCAGAAAGCTCTGGGTGCCTAACAGACAAAACTAACACCATACCTCACCCCCAGGGTGGTCTTTCCTCCCCTGGCATATTGATGATCATGCAGTTTAGACCCCTGACCTTTCCTCTCTAGAGATAACATCTAGGCCCCCCTGAACCTATCTCCAAGGCCCCCTTTTCTCTAACTTCTCAGTGACCTGACAACAACCCCACCTAATTCAGTTGTATTTCAGCTCCAGGCCTAGAAAAGCAGAAAAACCTGGAAAAGCTGATGAATATCCTATTGAGATATCTTCCCTGAGTCTCTCTTCTTTCCCCACAGGCATGCATCTCCTAAACTCTAAGGGATCCCAAGAGATTTGCAACCAAGGGAGCAATGGGCAGCTCCAGCTTGCCCTGGGCTAACTCCCTGAACCTATCTCCAAGGCCCCCTTTTCTCTAACTTCTCAGTGACCTGACAACAACCCCACCTAATTTCTCTCCTGTTGCTTCTTCTATCCTAAGCCCTTCCTTGTTTCACAGGCATGCATCTCCTAAACTCTAAGGGATCCCAAGAGATTTGCAACCAAGGGAGCAATGGGCAGCTCCAGCTTGCCCTGGGCTAACTCCCTGAACCTATCTCCAAGGCCCCCTTTTCTCTAACTTCTCAGTGACCTGACAACAACCCCACCTAATTTCTCTCCTGTTGCTTCTTCTATCCTAAGCCCTTCCTTGTTTCACTGTCCCCAGCTTTAATACACATACTGTCAAAATCACCTGGACTCATATTGTGAACTCTTTCCTGCACAAAGGAAGAACCCACACACTACCGGCCTATCCAAGACAGACACACTCCAGCCAGTCCCTTTCTGGTAACATTTCCTAGGCCCAGGGTCTCTCAGCCTTGACACTATTAACACTTGGAGCTGGATAATTCTCTGCTGGAGGCTGTCCTGTGCAGTGTGTTTAGCAGCATCTCTGGCCTCTATCTAAAATGCCAGAAGCATCTGCTCCTCACCCAACAGTGACAACCAGAGATGTCTGTCTCCAAGTCCTCTGGGGATAGGGAGGAATCAACCTGGTTGGGACCTAGGAGGGCTGACTGGCTCTTTACCCCTTTCTTATGCAGAAGACGGATGGGCTCTTAGCCTTTCTAATCTCCTCTCCTGGTGTTGCCTCTTCCTAGCAACTCCTGAAGATTATCCCTCAGGCTCTAATTACCTCAGTGCTTCACTGTGCCTGCTTTCAGGACAGTGAGTGAGGAATAAGTAAAAATGAGTTTCCAAGGTTTAGAGAGGGAAGGAAGAGCCAGGAAGAGACTCGGAGTCCCTGTCCTATGGTATCCGAAAGCCCTGATGAACTGAGACAGCGCTCCCCAAATGAAACATAATGCAAGCCACAAATACAGGCAACATATGTAATTTAAATTTACTAATAATTACATTTTTAAAATTAAAATAACTAGGTGAAATTAATTTCAATAATATATTTTAGTGAACCCATATATCAAGAATATAGTCCACTTCAATATGCAATCAATATTTAAAAACTACTCAAGATATATTTTACATTCTTTTTTTCATACTAAAGTGTTAACATCCAAGACTGCAGATCCAGGAGGTCCTGTGGGCCCTGCCTTTGGTGCCATTATCAAGTCTCTAGCCTTTCACCCAGTTCTGCTTCCTGGTAGACATATACCATGTTCAGCTGAGCTGGGTGACTCTTCAATTGATGAAGTCCCATGTCTTATGTACAAATACCTAATTAAGGCACCATACCTAGGATTGGGGCCCTCAATGGAAATTTATAGCTTCTCATTGTGGGTGGAATCCTCCCCTTTCTTTGTTCTGCCAGGATATGCATCCTAAAAATCAACTCACCCTGCCTCAAAGGAAGACCCTGCAGGGGCTTGGATGGGAAAAGATAAAACGCTGAGGCTGGGCCCTGGCTGGTATGACTCGGTTAGAGCATCGGCCCATATACCAGAAGGTAGCAGGTTCAATGCCCAGTCAGGTCACATGCTCACTTTGTTAGTTTGATCCCCGGGTCAAGGTGGGGCAACCACTCAACCACTCGATGTTTCTCTCTCACATGATATTTTTCTCACTCTCTTTCCCTTCCTGTCTCTAAAATCTGTTTTTTTTAAAAGCCTACTAGATCGCCAAATTGTCTGGGGATAATTTTCTAACACTGCTAAGTCTACCATACTGACGGAAAGTGCCAGGCTGATAATGCAAATCTGATTATCTAAGTTCCCTGCTCCAAACCCTTCACTGAGTCCCCATGGCCCTCAGGGGAGAATTCAAAGAGACTTGCATGACCGGTCAGGCCCCTCATGATCTGATCCGGGTTGATTTCCTGGGTTGTTACTCAGCAAGCCCAGCCTCAGACCCTTCATTCCAACATCACTAAGATATTTGCTGTGCCCCAAGCTAGTCTTTTTCCTCCATCTACATACGCCACCTATTTGCGTGGAACATTCTCCCCCCTCCATTCAACCACTATAATTCACCCAAGTTGTCATTTTCCACAACAAGCATTCCTGACTTCTACCATGCAGCTTGAGTCAATCCCCCACTTTCACAAGTGCTCTCTTAGTCGGTCCGCATCTCTTCACACAGTATATTATAATTATCGCCATAGCACTTTTTTTTCATTTCTCAAGGAACACCCACCTCTTCCACCAGTTTCAGTCTCCAGCAACTATTTTCTTTTACAAGACCTGCCCAGAGGTAAATTTCCCATGAAGGTGACAAACCAAGACTTCAGGCTCCTTAGCGGCCCAGACCATTCCAAGGTCCCTGGAAGGTCAGGTGTTTTTTGTACAACCTTAAAAAGAAGACATTAGCCACAATTGGTCAATTGGGGGGCGGGGAACATATGTACTACTATTTGTAATACTTTGAACAATAAAAAAATAAATAATAAATTTAAAAATATATAAAAAATAAAAGCATAAAATAAAAACAAAAACCACTGTGTGTTTTTTTAACCCCAATTTCCCCTTCAGCACATTTTCCCTCCCACTAGAGTGGCTGCAGGCAAGGGGAGGCCCAGCTAAGGGGTAGCTGAGGTAGAAATACACTATGCTTGTGTTTACTGCATATATCTATGTGATTTGTAAATTTTTTATATTTAGTTATGTTATTGGTAATCATCCCAGTGGAGAATGGGTTCTAGAGGCACTGTACCGACACACCCAGCATTGATCTTGAGAAGGCAGAGCCAGAATTCAGACCACAGCGCTTACAGGGCCCACAGCACTCCGATGCATGTGAGTTTGAAATGTACAGAGCCAAAAGATAGCCTGTGGAAACCAATCCCAACCATCAGAGCTAATTAATACAAATATCATGCAATTTTTTAAATTTTTGTAATGTTTTAGTCAGCTTTAGAACATTTTTAATTTGTTGAGATTTATTTTCTCATTCATTCCAAGTATCATTTTTTATGTAGTCTTCCATTCATTTTCTTAATGAGCTTTTTTCCCAAAATAATCTAATCATCAAATTCCACATAACTTCTATTTATCCCTAAACCTATCCTCATGGCACAGCTGACCCGAGTTGGACCCCACAGTCTCTCACTCAGAAATTGGAAGTAAGGATTCTGTGTCACTGGAACTGCAGTATGTGAACTTGGGAGCCCTGAGGTAACCACATTGCTCTCTGTGGAAAGCTAGAGGCAGAGAATTCTCTCCACTTTCCTGCCTACTGATTCCTGCCTTCTCCCTTCCGGTGGGGGTCTGTTTTAGTTATCCATTGCTGCATAAAAATCACCCCAAAAGTTAGCAGCTTTAAACAACAAACATTCATTATGTCACAATTTTGCAGGCCAGGAATCCCAGAGTAGCTGAGCTGAGTGGCTCTGCTCAGCCAGAACCCTACATGTTGTTGGTGGAAATATAAATTGGTATAGTCATTATGGAAAGCAGGATGGAGGTGCCTCAAAAAATGTAAAATAGAGCTACCTTCTGATTCAACAATCCCTCTTCTGGCTACATATCCAAAGGAAATGAAATCAGAATTTCAAAAAGATAACTGCACTCCCATGTTCATTGCAACATTATTCACAATAGCCAAGATAGGGAAACAACCTAACAGATTAATGGATTAAAAAAATATGAAATATGTCTCTCTCTGCATAAATATTAAAAATGTGAGATATATATATGAATATTATTCAGTCTTTAAAAATAAGGAGCTCCTGCCATTGTGACAACATAGGTGAACCAAGAGGGATTATGCTAAGTGAAATAAATAGGTCAGATACAGAAAGACAAATGGTCACACTGTATGGTCTCACCTATATGTAGCATCTAAAATAGTCAAACTCATAGAAGCAAAGAGGAGAATGGCAGTTGTCAAGGGTTAGGGGGATGGGCAAATAGAAAATGTTAGGGAAGAGGCATGCAATTTCAGTTATGCAAAATGAGTAAATTCTGGAGATCTAATATGTAACACTGTGACTATAGTTAACAATACTGTGTTTTCATGCTAGAAATTTGCTAAGAGAGTAAATCCTAAGTGTTCTTACCACTTTATATATAAACTATGTGAGTTGATGGTTATGTTAATTATAGTGATTATTTTGCAGTATGTCATCAAATTGTACACCTTACATATATACAATTGTCAATTATGCCTCAGTAAAGTTGTGGGGAGATACCAGCAAAAGCTGCAGTCATCAGTCATCTTGAAGCTCAACAAGGGCTGGAGGAACTGCTGTCCATGTGGCTCATTCACATGGTTGGTAGCAGGAGGCCTCAGTTCGCTGACATGTGGACCTTGCCATAGGTCCTGTTGACTGTTCTCCCAACATTCCCCCAAAGTGAGTGATCTAACGAGAGAGCAGGCTGGAAGCCACAGGCCTTTTGTAACTGCT
>NW_006296619.1:418776-425229 GCF_000327345.1 Myotis davidii | reverse complement strand
AGGCGATGGGGGGGGGGGGGGTCCCTCAGCCTGGCCTGCCCCCTCTCACAGTCTAGGAGCCCTCAGGGGCGGGAGGCGACCCGGTGATCAGGGGAAGGCAACACCCCCATCACACCTCTGCTGGTACCACTGCTGGCAGTGCAAGCCTCTGCCGGCCCTGGTTACTTTAGCCTTGGGCGATCCTGGGTGGCTGGGCAGCCACCATCCGAGGTTTGCCTGCACCTCAGACCTGCCCTGGGCAACTGGGCAGCTGACATCCAAGGCCGGCCCTGGGCAGCTGGGGGGCTGAGAGCGGGTCCAGCTGCACCATGTACCTGTTCCCCCCTACCCCCGCCCTCTGGCTGGGCTGAACCGGCGGGGCTGAGGGGACTGGGCGCTGCCATCTAATGGCTATGGGCACCTCTATCTTTGTGACAGCATGATGGTCAATTTGCATATTCCCTCTTTATTAGATAGGATGAGTTGAATTGTACCCTCCCCCAAATTCCCATATTGAAGTCCTAACCCTCAGAACCTCAGAATGTGACCTTATTTGGAAATAAGGTCTTTATAGAGGTCATCAGGTTAAAATGAGGTCATTATGGTGTGCCTTAATCCAATGTGCCTGATGTTCTTATAGAGGGAGGACTTTGAACACAAAGACAGACATGCATACAAGGAAAATGCTGTGTGATTAAGGCAGAAAGTGAGACAAACACCAAAATATTGCCAGCAAACCACCAGAAGCTGGAAAAGAGACAGATTCTCCCTCACAGGAAGTGACCCTGCTGACACCTCCATCTCAAACTTCTGGCCTCCGGAACTGTGAGACAATACATTTCTGTTAAGTCATCCAGTGTGTGGTACTTTGGTGCAGCAGCTCTAGAAAATTAATGGAAGGGCCAAGTCTCAGAAGTCACACACCACAACTTCTTCCAGATTTCATTCACTAGGACTGAGACACTAAGTCCAGCCCAGGGGAGGAGAATTAAACTACAGCTCTTGAAAGGAGGACCATAAGTGAATTTGGAATTCATCACCAAGGCCGTGAGATACCTCTGTCACCTGATGATAAATCCTCTTCTTTTGTTTAAGCTGACTCAAATTGGATTCCTCAGTGCTGCATTCATATGTGTTTATTAAACATTTATATGTCACTCTTCTCTAGTAAGTTTTGGAGGATACATTTTGAAATTCTGCCTCCGAGGAAACTAATCTGAGACTGGCAATATCTGCTCCAAAAATTAATAAATACACTAATTATGTCAAAATAACAATACTTTACACTTGTATCTCACTTAGGACTTCCTATGGCCTTTCCCAGTGGATACCCACTCCAGAAATCTGTGGTAGAGATCAACTGAGAGAATGGCTGTGACGTTTCCAAAACGTGAAATGTTATTTTCTCTAGAGATGAGTCATTCAATAGATAAGCAACTGATGTTCGGTTTTTATACCCCTACAGAAGGGCAAAGCACTTTTCATATAACTTTATACTTTCATTCATTCAACAAATAAACATGGTCTACTTTGTACCTCATGCTGGAGTTAGTGTGATGAAAAAGAAAGTCCCTGCCCTCCAGGTATATAGAGTCATGTATTAAAATAATTACCAGATTATGTGTCCTAACTATCTCTGGATGGCTGTGCCTGTCACCATTCACCTTTCCAACCTGGGCCTGCTTACTAAGAATCCCTCTTTTCTGGGCACTGGATAGAACAGTGAGGTGAAGAACCCCTGCCTTTGAGAAGTGGCTGTTCTAGCAGGGACCAGATGGCCAGAGGAATGAAGTTGTCTGAAGTTTAATTTTAATGTGCTATGAATACTTTTTCCCTTTGCCTACTGCAGGGATCTGGGCCAACGACTGAGTGGGTAACAGCAATAGAGAAATGAAAAACTAAAAATGACAAACAAGGGACACAATGATACATTCTCACTTGAGAAGAACTGAAAAAGGACTGCAGGCAGTTAATGTGGGTGTACGGAAATGATATGCAAATGTGACATACAGGCCAGCTCAAATTATTACAGTCTTTTTATTTTACAAACCTGAGTGTTGGTTCACTGAGAACATTCACCTAGGATCTACTGTGTGAAAATATTGACTGCTAACCTCACTCACCTTCCCTATCCATGTGATCTGGTGATCACTGATGAAACATTTTTTTTTCCATTCTGGCCCTTAGTGTCTCATTTTACATGACAGAGTTGGATACATAGTTTTCAAGGTTCCTTCCATCTTTTACACATGTTCTTAGTACACAGAGTAATAATTTCATTTGCCCTTATTATATTCAAGACACCCACCCCAGGAATTGAATGCTCCTAGAAAGTCTAAATCATGGTGAATTTATGGGAGAAAAGGAGAGGATAGAAAACAAAGTTGTGGGGAGAATTACCTAGAGAGGAAAGGATAGGAAAAGGTAGAAAACTAGAAATGAACCTGACAGCATGGTTGTAGAAAACCATTCACAACCCCCTCGCTTCCTTAGAAATGCAGAGCCTTAGGTAATCCTTTCTCTCCCAGCAGGATCACATACCACAATGCTACATATATATTAGGTTCTCAATTTTTTTTAATTTGTTGAACTGAGACAAACTGAAATTCATTCCATTGAAGTTATTGTCTCTATAGTTAGGGAAATTCCCAATACTAGAGTGTCTGAGTAGAGGTTTGTTGCTCACCTGATGAGGATGTTGAAAGGTAAATTATACATCAGCCAATGCCTTTTAGAGGGACCCCTGATGCCCCTTCCAAGTCTGTGATTCTACATTTCTATAACAATTTATTCAGATAAGATTGAATTTAGTTTCTTGCCACTCTCAAAATTTAGGCTGAGACACACTTGAGTCTATATTTGCAAATCCTTTTGTAGCCTGCTCTTTCCCAGTTCCAACCACTTGCTCCTATGTCCAATCCCCAGTCATCCTTTCTGGCCTAATTGGGGGGGGGCGGGGGGAGGAGTATCAGATTCCCTGGTCCTGTGACCCATCTGCATGGCTATTAGTCAATTTCAATTTACTTTTCTGTTGCTTTCATTTTCCCAAAGTCATTTCCTTCTATTATTCAACCAATAAATATTTATTGAGCACCACGGTGTACCCTGCAATGTTTGGAACTATATGGAATACAGAACTTGAAAACACCTTGGTCCCTGCCCTCCAAGGTGCCTATATTTTGACTGGAGGGGCAAAACTGCCACATGTTTGGTAATTAAAATGAGCTTAGGGCAGTTTCTAACCAATGACTAAGAGGCATGTCCAAGGGAAAGTGCTGTAGGATTTCAAAATAAAGAAGTATTGCTTTCAGTTAGAATGGTCTAGAAAAGGGAAAGTTTAAATTGGACATTGAATTATGAGAAAGATAAATTTGATTTGGGAAGAAAGAAAGCCATAAGAAGCTTGAAGAATAAAACAGGAATTAGAGCGGAGCATTACTTGCAAAGCCCTGACTGCATGAGCACAGGGCCAGTCCATGCCTGATGAGTTTAGCACAGAATAAACCGTGTTTCTGAAAGCTGTCATCCTCAGCATCTTCGGTTCTTGAGGCTGTAATCCAGCCACGTTAACACTGAGGGCTGTTTATGACTGAGGGAGAAAGCATTTTGTAGTCATTAGCCCTCAGAGGCTTATTGCAGATACTTCCCACACTCAGCTCCATCCTAGGAAGGAAGCATATGCTGGCAGCTGTGAACATTATTTGCAGGCAGGTGAGCAATCAGCCAACTAGAAGAGAAGACGGGGTGGGATAAGAGAGAAAGGTAGATGTAGCTGAAAGGCTGAGGTGACAGGCTGTAAGAAAGGTGGAAAAGAAGAGGCGTACCTGAGATATTATTTTTAAGAAGCAGAGACGTGTTTAGACAAATTATTTGCAACTTGCTATCTATGGCACTGCGCCTTTTCAGCACCCTCGTGAATGGACAGCAGCGCTTCCCCCAGGCTTGCTCTTCCCTGGAGATAATCATCTTGTTCCAATTCTACCTCACAGTTACCTTTTTCTTCTTCATCCCATTCCCATTTAGCACCCCAAGGAAAATCTACTCTATTAGGATGCAATCAAATAGGTTACTCTTTTTGTCTTTGTTTCCAGGAAGACAAAATTATATTCAGCAATTGGTAAATCTAAATTGCAAGGCATAGTCAATATAAGCTATCATTAACTGGAAACTTGCTATGCACTAGGACTATGCTGCTACACACTATAGGTGCTGTATCTCATTTGGTTCTCTCAACGTTCCTGTGAGGTAGGGATTTTCAACTCACTTTACAGATAAGAAAGCTACTAATCATAGCATTATGTAATTAATCCTAGGCTACACCACTAATAAATATCAAAATCAGGATTTAAACCTGGTTTAAGTAATTCCCAAAGCCATGTTAGTGTGCACACCAAGATTTTATGTGAGACACAAGTTAATTTTATTTTAATGTTATATTTTTAATATGCATTAAAAATTAACAACTGTTATATTAAATCCAAGGATTGTAGGAGTGTTTTTTCTTAAGGTAGAGCTAGATTTAGTTAATTTTTAAATGAGTTGGCTTTTTAAAATATTAAGTAAATATTACAAGTAGCATGTAGATTTAGCAAACATCACAACTGACTTTTAGAAAACATGGCCCTAGGCTAGACTTTATATTATTAAATGATATTTCTGGAACTGTATCCAATCCTCAATCTTTGAAATGTCACTATAGCATATAACTTCCTTATAAAATGCATATCCAACAAAGGCATGCTGAGATGCAAATGCTGGGGGCTCAGCTAAATTCAGTCACTGGAAAGTGACTTACTCCAAACACCAGCAGGATAGTGCAGGTGGTTTGAATTCATTTCTCAGCAAAATTTTGAGTTTCATCTCTGATGAATTTTTAAGGTCATGGAACCACACATGTTAATTTGATGAGTTCCTAGAGTTCCTGGAGTCCTAGAGTTCCTTAGCTCCTCCCAGGCTCCTTTCCTGCTCCTTTGGGTGTCTAAGATAAAGGACTTATCTAAGGCAAAGGAACCATGCATTGTCCCTTGCACAGGGTAGGTATTCAATAGATAGCTATTAAATTAATAAACAGCCCTAGCCGGTTTGGTTCAGTGGATAGAGCGTCAGCCTGCCAACTGAAGGGTCCCAGGTTCGATTCCAATCAAGGGCACATGCCCGGATTGTGGGCTCAATCCCCAATAGAGGGCATACAGGAGGCAGCTGATCAATGATTCTCTCTCATCATTAATGTTTCTATCTCTCTGTCCCTCTCCCTTCCTCTCTGAAATCAATAAAAATATTTTTAAAATAATAATAAATAAATAAAGTAATGCCTACATAGGCATGAATGAGTGAATAGTAGGTATTATATGTAAGTAGAATTTAAACATGAAGGAGAAGATATTCAAAGTGGATAAGAGAAAGTTTCCATTTTTCTTTCATAGAGAAAGCAGCATAAAGATAGACACCAAATCCAACCAGCTCAGGGTTTTTGACCCTCCACTAACACCAGTGGATTAAGAAGTCACCTGCCTCCCTTACCAATCTGAGCCCAGTGTTGCAGACCCAGCAACCACCCCTACTCCTTCTCCCTTGCCAGCCTCAAATTATACATGCTTAATAAGCCAATAAGCTAAGTACTTTCTTTCCCAGTTACCTTTATGGTAAGAGGTGACCATATGATCTACTTCCTGCCAACAAACCTTCAGGAAAAATTAGCTACCTGGCTTCTGGGCAAGATATTTGTTCACTGATTAAAAGAAGTCTGCCACCACATGGCCAGCGTAACTTAGTGGTTGTATCGACCTATTAACCAGGTTTTCACAGTTTGATTCCCATTCAGGGCATATACCCAGGTTGCGGACTGGGTCCCCGGTAGGGGGTGTACAGGCGGTAGTGAACCAATGATTCTCTTTCATCATTGACTAGAGGCACGGTGCACAAATTCGTGCACCAGTGGGGTCCCTCGGCCTGGCCTGCAGGATTGGGCCAAAACAGGCTCTCTGACATCCCCCAAGGGGTCCCAGATTGCAACAGGGTGCAGGCCAGGCTAAGGGACCCCGCCTGTGCATGATCGGGGCTGGGGAGGGACACTGAAGGTTGGCCAGCCAGGGAGGGACCTCAGGAGGGCTCCAGAACATGTCTGGCCCATCTCACTGCATTTTGAAAAACCCTAACTTAACTCTAGGTGCTGTGTCACATATAGAAATTTTTTGATATTTGCAACCATAGTAAAACAAAGATTTTTATTTTTTATATTTATTTTATATATTTAAATGCCATTTAACAAAGAAAAATCAACCAAAAAAATGAGTTTGCGTGCCATAGGTTCGCCATCACTGATATAGGCTGTTTCTATCTCTCCCTCTTCCTTCCTCTCTGAAATCAATAAAAATATATTTTTTAAAAAGGAGTCTGCCACCAAACTAGTCATAAATTGTTTACATTTTGTTCCATTTATATATATATATATTATATAACATATACACGACAGAC
>NW_006296619.1:417687-418696 GCF_000327345.1 Myotis davidii | reverse complement strand
TAGCCAGTACAGTTATCCAAATCAGAACAGTTTACAGTGATTTAGTACTATTATGTAATAATCTACAGCTAACATTCAAATCATGTCAATTGTCTCCAAGATGTCCTTTATATTTTTCCCCATGTACCACCCAGAGATTATTTAAGCCCAATGTTCTATCATTTCCTGGTACTTTTTTTAATGTCCAAGTATGTCCTTTGATTAATGCTGATACTTTGCTGGTGCCCTGCCCTGTCCTGCTCTTGGTCTTCCTGTCGGGTAGTGCAGTATCATCAGGAGCACCTACTGGACTAGACAAGCCTCAACTCTCTGTGATTCACAGACCCACAGCCACGCCCCTGCAGTGGCCTCAGCTGAGTCCAGCATGACGCAGTCTCAGGCGAGGTGTCAGCTGACAAATGAATAGGGAGGAAGCTGGCCCCTTCCCTCGAAGCACAGTCAGAGGAAAAGGAGGGGAAAAGTGACAACTGGGAAATGATCAGTGTGCGTCTCTGCTTCAGGTGAACAATTCCCTTGGCTCCTCTTTAGGCCCATTGGCATTTCCTGTGTTTGGAAGTTAGCTTCATTGTTAAAAACATAATTTTTGAGTTGTTAATATAAATAATCTACCCATTCTGTTAACAAGGCCCCCAGTGCCTCCTCAGATGACTCCCTAACAGCCTAAGCCAGGAGAGCTTCCAAAAATGGGTCAGAACCCAGAATCCCTGGCCCATGTGGCTCCAAATCCCCTGGTGCCCCAATACTGTAGAGACACAAAGTGAGGAACTGAGCCCTAGCCCTATCTAACCCTACACCCACACTTTGTGGAGCTCAATGTCACCAATTGGAACAGCATTAGAGCGCAGGACAGGCCCTTGTGTCCAGCGGAGAAGCCCCCCTGGGTCATTTAGAAATAACTGGGCAAACTGTCCCCGAAGGTCTCTGCAAGTTCCCAAGGGGAAGATGACTTTTCTTCAACCAAACCTCAGCATTCTGGAAAGAGATGGGAAGGCTCTACGTACTCCTGCTG
>NW_006296619.1:415403-417663 GCF_000327345.1 Myotis davidii | reverse complement strand
TGAACTGAAAGTTCAACTCCTCAAGGAGACTCTAGCCTCCCTCCTTCTCAAGACCAAAGCATGTGACCAAAATTTATAGGGGAAAATCTCTTCTTCCCTGAAGTCTGAACCTTCCAGGACCCTTGGAGAGGATATGGGGGTAGGGGTGGTTAAGGACCTCCCCAGAGCCTCCAAATCCACGTGGGATCAGGAGGCATCTAGCTAGCTTTATAAACTGACAAGACTGGAATGTGTTCACAGCTCTGGTCCTGAGTTTTACATTCTGTTATCCTACGTGTGTGTCCTGTCATCAAATCTGGATGAGTGGCTATCCCAGAAACAGCTCTGAGGAGGAGAACCTGATGGACACAGGCTGGAGTGAGAGTGAGTCCCAGAATTTCCCCCACGTGGCTGGCCCAGAGGATCTTCTGTCTCCACTGCAGCTGTAACAGGCTGGGGAGCACCATCTGCTAAGGTTGGTATTTGTCTATTAAAAAGTCTACTAAGTCCCATCAGAGTTGATTCAGAAAGCTGAGGTTGCCTGTTCTCCTTTCTCTCTCCCCAAATCCACCCCATCCTGCCCCATCTCCTACTCTGTTAGCCTTCAACATTTCCTGAGACCCCCACTGCCTTCTATGTTATCAGATTGTCGTGGTATTGCAGTGCTTGTGTGCAAGTCACCCTTATTTTATTTAATAAGGCCCCCAAAGTGCAAGAGTAGTGATGCTGGCAATTCAGATATGCCAAAGAGAAGCCGTAAAGTGTTCCCTTCAGCGGTTCTTAGCCTATGGGTCGCGACCCCTTTGGCGGTCGAACGACCCTTTCACAGGGGTCGCCTAAGACCATCCTGCATATCAGATATTTACATTATGATTCATAATAGTAGCAACATTACAGTTATGAAGTAGCAACGAAAATAATTTTATGGTTGGGTCACAACATGAGGAACTGTATTTAAAGGGCCAGAAGGTTGAGAACCACTGCTTTAATTGAAAAGGTGAAAGTTCTCAACTTAATAAGGAAAACAAAAAATCATATCTGAGGTTGCTAATATCTATAGTAGGAATGAATCCTTTATCCATTAAATTGAGAAATTTATAAATTAAATTTTATAGGTATAGGAATAAACATGGTATTTATAGAGTTGGTACTACTCATGGTCCCAGGCATCCACTGGTCTTGGAACGTATCTTCTGCAGCTACAGGAGGACTACTGTATCAAGTGCCTACCCCTTTTCCAGAAGTGTGCCATTGACACACATTGTCTTTCAGCCCTCACAGAAACTGAGGAAAATGAGGCTCAAAGAGGTTGAGTAACTATCAGATTTCCTACTTTTTTCCAATGCACCTTTTGCCTAGTAAATGACTGAGATTAATTCTCACTGAGGCTGTTGCACTTCCCCATCTCCTCCATGGAGCCCCGCCTTCCTCATTCCTCCTGGCCCAGCCCTGCTCCTCCTCTCTCTGAAGCCTTCCCAGATGACTCCAATGGGTTCCTACTGCGGAATGGGCACTAACCAACTTCACTCGTGTCATGAAAGTGAGGCGGTCTCTCAATAGAATTTCAATATCCAAAATGGCCTAAGCCATGTTTCACGCAAGTTTGAAAATTGTTGTTTAAATACTTTAAACAGCTGTAATTGTTTACTTTTGAGCAACCACAAATGTTCAAATACTTTCAGACAACAGTAGTTGTTCAAAGATTTGCTCGTCATTGGATTTGAAACTTAGAAGAGTCTCTTGTTTTCAGAAGTTATAATGTGAAAGGGAAGCAAAACAATCTCGGGGGGGGGGGGGTCTATGGGAGAGAAGGACTTAGAAATCTTGACAAAGCCCTTCTAAACAATTCTCTATACATCTGTGTAAGTAAAATGCAACTGCCTCAAAGATAGTTCAGTTGAGTAAGGGATGGCTGACTAGAAGGGCTGAGGGTGGGTTTGCAGGATTTATGGAAGAAACCAGGAGGCACTTTATAATCTGAGAATCTCAGAGTACACCTGTAAGGCTGTTGGTCAAAGTCACCACAACTGAGACTGAGAGTTGAGCCTCTGAAGGAATTGAATGACTAGCTGGGAATTGGGATGAGAGTAGTAGAGGATTAGAAAGGAATGCAATTTGGACCATGGAAAGATGGTGAGAGGTGGGAAGGTGGGAAGGTGGGAAGGTGGGAAGGTGGGGAGGAGGACAGAAAACCTTATTTACTGGAGAAGAAGATCCAGAAGAACTGGATCTTCTAAATACAATGCTGAGAGTGACTCGTGTGTGTGTGGGTGGGTGTGTG
>NW_006296619.1:413369-415377 GCF_000327345.1 Myotis davidii | reverse complement strand
AATTGAGCTGCCATCCTATCAGAGAAAAAGGAAAAGATTAATAATCATTGTAAATCAAAGACTCATGGACAAGAACTAAACCTTTAAGAAAGTTAGAAAAGAAGGACTAAACACAAAAGATACCTGAGTGGAGAAACAAGTACAGGGCAGGAAGTTGACTGCTAGGTTAAACTTCAAGACTGACTGATATGACAGGATTCTGCCATACCACCAGGATCCTGACTTTTAGGGTTGCATATTCTAACCTTTACAGTAAGCAGAAGGTTGGTCTGTGAAGTGGGGATGGGGTATTCTAATGAATTCTGTGAAGGGTGATGGGGTGCTCCAATGAATTCTACAAAGTCCCATTATCACAAGCCCAGCTCTGGGAAGAAGGAGAAGTAGTGGAGCAGAAGGTAGAGTCCTGAAACTGACCAGTTCTTCTAAGGCCATGGTCCTCAAATTGGGATTGGATACCCCTGAGGGTAAGTGAAGAACTTTCAAAAGGTTCATAGGCAAAAGAATTTTAAAGGAAGCAATTTCCAGAACCTCAGCGTCTACTGAGAAAAACCAATGTTCATGAAAGTTTATCTGTATGGGGGTAATGTATCCTTTATCATCTTCTCTTTCACAATTGCCCTTCTCCCATTTTGAAAAGAAGTGCGGGCTTCTAACCCATCTGGAATTTCAGTATGTCATTTCACCAGCCTACAAAACTTCCAGGCTCCCACACAGAGATAATTTCATAAATAGGTGCTGAAAAAGTAAATTACTTTAATGACTGCCTATACAATCCTTTTTAAGTCAGATGGGAATCTTTCAACAAAATGGAGGGAGGATCTTCTCAAATTGACCAGTGATGGAGTGTTTAAAGTAATTTTTGATGCTACATCACTGTGATTCTTGGCATTAACTAACAAGGAGTTCAATGAGTTGATGGCATTATCATTAAAAAAAAACTCCTTATATTCCTGTCTATTCATTTATGTTAACAATGTTTCTCAGAACTTCCTGCTTTATGGACAAAATATTTGAGTGTCCAAGGTACTCATAGATCCTTGTGAGCTGGATAGACCCTCCTAAACTTGTCAGTTACAATCAGGTGTAGAGTCTCCTTTTACTAGACAAATTCACATATATTCTTTTTGTGTTGCCTGGGACTACACTGGCACAAAGATCCACAGGAAGTTCAGGGAAGATGCACTCGCTCACTGTCAGATTGTCAGGACCAGATGTGATCTTAGACATCTTCCATTCCAAGCCTTGACTTTGCCAATGAGGAAGCAGAAACCCAGATAGAGGAGAATTGTCCAAGGTAACAAAGCTAATTTTAGGCAACACAGCCAGAACTAATAGGTCTCCATTCAGTCACTCCAAGTGCTCTTTCTGTCATACCCTGTTCCTCTGACAACCGGTGGAAACAAGGCTGTTACATATTCTTCTGCAAAATGGCACTACATTTCCTCCTTGTCCTCTAGATAAACTGTTTGACATGGATGAAGAGGTCAGTGAGGTTTTCCTAGGACTGATTTCAGGATGTACCTTGAAGAGGAAGGAGATGAAGTGTAGAATAGAGAGGAAAGTATGGTGAGGGAGGGCATTTCAAGTCCTCCTATGGATAAAAATAGTGGAAGATAGTCAAGCAAGCACTAAACCATCATTTCCAAAATGGTGATGTCCCAGGTGACAGTCAACTCTATAGATTATCAAAGGACAAAATGATTATGATATAGAGGAGGGGCTGCCCTGAAGTTTAAATAGAACACAAAATGAGTATTGATTCATACTACAATATGGATGAGCCTTGAAAACATTAAGTGAAAGAAACTAGGCACAAAAGGTCACATGTTATATGAAGCTATTTATATGAAATGTCCAGAATAAGCAAATCCACAGAAACAGAAAGTAGATCAATGGTTGCCAGGGGGTGAGGAAGTGGAAAATGATAGGGCATAACTACTAGTGGGTATGGGGTTTTCTTTTTTGGGTGAGGAAAATATTCTGGAATTAAGTAGTGGTGATGGTTGCA
>NW_006296619.1:395514-411888 GCF_000327345.1 Myotis davidii | reverse complement strand
TACCTTGAAGAGAAAGGAGATGAAGTGTAGAATAGAGAGGAAAGTATGGGGAGGGAGGGCATTTCAAGTCCTCCTATGGATAAAAATAGTGGAAGATAGTCAAGCAAGCACTAAACCATCATTTCCAAAATGGTGATGTCCCAGGTGACAGTCAACTCTATAGATTATCAAAGGACAAAATGATTATGATATAGAGGAGGGGCTGCCCTGAAGTTTAAATAGAACACAAAATGAGTATTGATTCATACTACAATATGGATGAGCCTTGAAAACATTAAGTGAAAGAAACTAGGCACAAAGGGTCACATGTTATATGAAGCTATTTATATGAAATGTCCAGAATAAGCAAATCCACAGAAACAGAAAGTAGATCAATGGTTGCCAGGGGGTGAGGAAGTGGAAAATGATAGGGCATAACTACTAGTGGGTATGGGGTTTTCTTTTTTGGGTGAGGAAAATATTCTGCAATTAAGTAGTGGGGATGGTTGCATACTTGTGAATATACTAACAAACACTAACTTACTCATTTTTTAATGATGAATCTTATGTGAATAATATCTTGATTTTTAAAAAGAAAGAATGAATTATCAAATAGAGTCATAAGCATATTTGTTAATACAGGCATAAGTATTGGGGAAGGAAGCCTTACATTTATCAATCACCTGCTGTGTCCCAAACATTCAAATATTTTACTTTTTTTTTTAGGCCACACAGCAACCCTGAGAAGTAGGCATGTTTTCTTCATTCCACAGATGAGAAAACTAAGGCTCATAGATATAGTTTATCCAAGGTTACACAACCAGTTAGTGCCATAGTCAGAATTAAGGAAGGTCAACCTGAATTCACAGCCCATGTTCTGCCCACTATAGCATGATACGTCCCTTTTTCTTCTTGTTGCTGTTCTCCCTCATTCCAACTTGCACAGTGGTGGGCATGTTTGAGTAATACTGTTTCGGTGATTATCAATTGTCACCTCTGCAGATGACACCTGGAGAACTAGCCCTTGCCAGTGGCAACTACACCCCAGTTACCCAGTTCATCTTGCTGGGATTCTCCAAGTATCCAGACCTCCAGGAGCTTCTTTTTGGAGCCTTCCTGCTCATCTATGCCATGACAGTGGTGGGCAACCTGGGGATGATGGCGCTCATCCTCACAGACTCCTGTCTCCATAGCCCCATGTATCTCTTTCTCAGTGTCCTCTCTTTCCTTGATATTTGTTACTCTTCTGTGGTCACACCCAAGCTGTTGGTCAACTTTCTGGCCTCTGATAAGTCCATCTCTTTCAAGGGCTGTGTGGTCCAGCTGACCTTCTTTGTGGAACACGTCACAGCTGAGAGCTTCCTGCTAGCCTCCATGGCCTATGACCGCTTCATGGCCATCTGCCAACCTCTCCATTATAGTTCTGTCATGACCACGGGGGCCTGTCTCCAGCTGGTGGCTGCTTCCTATGCATTGGGTGGAGTTAACTCAGCTCTCCAGACTGGGAATGTCTTCGCCCTGCCTTTCTGTGGGCCCAACCAAGTGACACACTACTTCTGTGACATCCCACCTCTTCTCCACCTGGCATGTGCCGACACAGCCACAGCAAGGGTGGTCCTCTACATCCTCTCTTCTCTTGTTACCCTTGTGCCTGCTGCAGTCATCCTCACCTCCTACAGCTTGGTCTTGGTGGCCATTGGGAGGATGCGCTCAGCAGCTGGGAGGGAGAAGGCCCTTTCCACGTGTGCCTCCCACTTCCTGGCCATTACCATTTTCTATGGCACCGTGGTTTTCACATACGTTCAGCCTCATGGATTCACTAGTGATACCAGTGACCAAGTAGTGTCCGTCTTCTACACCATCGTAATACCCATGCTCAACCCTTTCATCTATAGCCTCCGAAACAAGGAGGTGAAGGATGCTCTGCAGAGGAAGCTCCAGGTCGACATCGGTCCCTGCTGAGCCCTGCAAGGTTGTTTGTTGGCATGAGAAAGGCATAACGTCTTCCAAATCACATTCTACATTGACTTAACCAAGAGTAGCCCTGGTTTTGAAGGAGGTGGAAGAAGTGAAGAAGAAACAACAAATACCATACTCTGTCAAGAGCACTGCAGTTTTTAAAGTATCTTTATATCCATTATCATATTGGATCTTTGTCACCATATTGGGAAGTAGCATTGTTGTGATGATTGCATTTTATGAATGAAGGATACTTGACTCAATGAAAATAAATTAATTACCTGAAGTCATACAATTAGTGAGAGAATAAGTGTTCGACATCAGAATTTCCACAGCAAAACCAAGGAAATTTCAATTACACCACAGCTACAAGGTAAGTCTTTTATTAGGAGCTCATCCTAGCTTTCAAAAAATATCAGACAGGGGCCAGCACAGTCCTTTCTGTTTTGCACTTAGTGAACTGGGGATAGGCTAGGCTACAAGTGGTTCCATTTTTTAATCCCTGTTCCAAAAAGAAAGATGACTGGGACATAACTGTCCTTATTTCTTATTGCTGCTATATTCTACTGAGATGTTCCATTTAATAAAACCTCAGGATCAAGAGAGACTGTTCCTTATACATACAGATGTTTAGAGAGAGAGAGAGATTTGGGCAGTTACAGCATTATATAAGACACTGTGATTAGGAAACTGATTCAAAAATATATTTGGCATGAACATCTTTAAATATACATGAAATGTGGTGAGTATATGTGATTTAGAGAATTACACAAATGAAGAAGTTGAACTTGACCTAACTTGGGGTTGAGCACTGGATTGGAAGCCATGCTCTTACATGAATATGAAGTCCCAATCTAAACTGAGTCAGCTTCACCCTGAGAGTTGTGGATCATTGAAAAGGCTTCTTTCAGATTCAAATTAAACTTTTCTAAATACAGAAAATCCTATTACGAAAACAAGTTTATCACAGAATCATTTTTGAAAACAAAATAAAAATTAGAAACAACCTAACTGTTCAAAGATGGAAAAGGATGAAATGGTTCATCCCCAAGATGGACAATGATGGAACCACTAAAAATTATGCTTGTGCCCTAACTGGTTTGGCTCAGTGGATAGAGCGTTGGCCTGCAGACTGAAGGGTCCCAGGTTTGATTCTGGTCAGGGGCATGTACCTTGGTTGAGGGCACATCCCCAGTGGTGGGGGTGCAGGAGGCAGCTGATTGATGTTTCTCTTTCATCAATGTTTCTAACTCTCTATCCCTCTCCCTTCCTCTCTGTAAGAAAAATCAATAAAAATATATTTTAAAAAACAAACATCCACTTAAAATAAAATTATGCTTGTGAAGGACTACATGATCACATGGAAAACAGCAGTCAGAACCCCTAGAGTGATTGCAGAAATGTGGGAAAAATGAGTGGCGCCCTAACTGGTTTGGCTCAGTGGATAGAGCATCAGCCTGTGAACTAAAGGGTCCCGGGTTCCATTCCAGCCAAGGGCACATGCCAGGGTTGCAGGCTCGATCCCCAGTAGAAGGCGTGCAGGAGGCAGCCAATTAATGATTCTCATCGTTGATATTTCTATCTCTCCCTCTCCCTTCCTCTCTGAAATCAATAAAAATAAAAAAATAAAATATAAGTGGGGGCTAGGGGGGAAGCGGGAAGAACACTCAAAAGTGTAAATAATGGTTGTATTGGAGTGATAGCATCATGGGAAAATGTTTTTCTATTTTTCTCAAAAATTTTCCAAAACTTTTGTGATGTCATGTTTAATTTTGATACTTTATTCTAAAATCAAATAATTAAAGAAATCCTTCCAGGAAGCTGAGTGTGAGACCTCCTCCATTTCATCTTCTTTCTTTCGGCCAATATTTTCTAAATTCCTCCCGTGTTCCCTATTCCTTTAATGCATAAGCGAAGTTCTTAGAACATGCCCACAAGAGAGGTCAAGACTGGAACATTACAGTGAAGCGACTTGGTAAAAATTAATCTAATTCATTCATCTGTAAAAATATTGATGAAGCACTTAGGTGCAACATATTGTAGTGGGCCCTACCTGGGTTAGTAGGCAGACCATATATGTATTAATCATATATCTTATGCTACAGTGACTAATAAACCTCAGTCAGTTAAATATGAGACTGATCAGGTGACTCTGCAGGGCAACTATATTCATCCATCAGCATGTGGACAACGCCACCGTCTCAATCTGTGCCGAGATTTTAATGGTGGGGATAATGATCAAGAAGGTCAAAGCATTTCTTATTACCAGGCCTGAGGTTGGCTCGCAGCACTTCAACCCTCATGTTATTAACCTGAAACCAGTCTTATGCTTTCTACCGAACTGCAAAGGAGGCTGGAGAACAGAGCCTTCTTTTGCACCTCGAGAAAGGAAAACTAAATGTGATTCAGTGAATACATCGCTTTGTCTCTGTCACTGGCCAATTGGGCAGTTGGTTAGACCAACATCTGTAAGGCTTTCTAAGCATCACTAGAATAAATCAGAAATAAGGCGCTGGTTAACTCATGTTACTACATAATTGAGGTGGATTGTTTCTTTGGGTAGAAGTTTTAAAACTTCTCTCACCTGTGCTGAACTACCTCTATGGAATGTTCATGGTACTTCCACAAGCAGTATAACTAACTTTGAGATGGCTAGTTGACAGTTGCCTGGAGCTACTTTGAATTTAAAAACTAAATAATGCACAACGTAGTAGCATTTGCTAAGAGTGATCTTATCTGACTTTAAACCCTATAATGTATCACCCAAGAGTTGGTACACAGCAAAACACATACACTCCTGAAGGAAGAATAAGAAACCACAAAAAAAGGAAAGCATTTTAAAAACATGAAAGTCAGGGAAAAAATACAAAAGTTAAATGTGCATATGAGATGACTCTGTGGTGTAATTTTAATTAATAGATTATCCACTGCTATTCACCTCAACTTCATGAATCTTTCTATTCTGTATAATGAGGTAATATGCAAATTGACCATCATGCCCTCACACAAGATGGTCGTTCCCATATGGTCAAAGATAGCCGCCCCAATGTGTTCACAAGATGCCTACCACAAGATGACCAGCAGGGGAGGGCAGTTGTGGGCGACCAGGCCTGCAGGGGAAGGAGGTTGGGGGTGACCAGGCCTGCAGGGGAGGGCAGTTAGGGACAACCAGGTCGGCAGGGGAGGGCAGTTGGGGGAAACCGGGCCAGCAGGGGAGGGCAGCTGGAAGCAGTCCGGTCAGCAGGGGAGTGATTAGGCATCGATCAGGCTGGCAGGGGAGTGTTTAGGGGGTGATCAGGCAGGCAGGTGAGCAGTTGGGAGCCAGCAGTCCCGGATTGTGAGAGGGATGTCCGACTGCCGGTTTAGGCCCAATCCCTAAACCAGCAGTCAGACATCCCTAAGGGGTCCCCAATTGGAGAGGGTGCAGGCTGGGCTGAGGGACAACCCCCCCCTCCCCCGCAAGAATTTTGTGGACTGGGTCTCTAGTAAAACTATAAAGGACATTCTGAGGAGGGGCATCCTGTCCCACTGACGGCTGTATCCTCAATGTCTAGATCAGTGCCTGGCACATTGTAGGAGCTCAATAAACATCTGTTCAATACATGAATGAATAGGTATTTACACATTTGTTTTCCTTAGACCAGTGGCATTGTCACCATCTGAGAGCTTTTGAAAAATAGAGACTCTGGGTGTCCACACTAGGTCTCCTGAAACTGTGTCTTCATTTTAACAGATCAACTTTTTTGAAAATTGATTTTATAGAGAGAAGGAAGATGGGAGGGAGAGAGGGAGAGAGGCAGAGAGGGAGAAGGAGAGAGAGAGAGAGAGAGAGAGAGAGAGAGAGAGAGAGAGAGAGAGAAACATCAATTTGTTGTTCCACTTATTTATGCATTCATTGCTTGATTTTGGTATGGCCCTGACTGATTAAACCTGCAACCTTGGTGTATCCAGATTTGAGCTACCAGGCCAGGGCCATAGTTCTAGTTTTTAAAGTTCAAAGCTTTTTATCACAAAAGTTTTGTCTCTGTTTTGAGTTTCCAAAACATATTTAAACCTCTAAGGCCAGGGACTGACCTTTCTTTGGTATTTGCTCTATGCTGCCATGAACCCACCCAAGGCATGGCTGCCAAGAGGGGCAAGCATCACTGGGTTAAAAATAAATGACCAGAAATAAAATCAGTATATCAAAATAAGATTCCACTATACCTGATTGTAAAGATCCACACATTGACACCCCCACACACTTTACCTCTCAGCCACAAACCTTGGCAACATCTTTATAGCATTTTGTACATATGTTTTAAATCTTGTAGGTTTCTTTTATAATTGAACACAGTTGTCAGACTTGCTTAAATTCAGTAAGCATCAAATTTACTGTTTTTGGCAGAAAAATATCTTCCTTTATCTCAACCGTAAAATCATTAACATCAAACCGTATTTTTTCATTTTCTACTATGCTTTTATGAATAAGGGCAAATATGCAATAAAATGTTCAAGTAACTACACGAACATTGCCATATTTAGAAGTAACACTCCTACTGCAACACTCCTGGCTGGCAGACAGCGGTACCAGGAGGTAACTTAAAACGGTTACTTGTCTACTGAAATGAAAGTAAAATTTGGTATAGGAAGGACTTGTATGCATGCATATTAGCATAACCAATGGACACAGACACTGGGGTGGTGGGGCTTGTCCTGGAGGATGGGAGTGGCCAGGGAGGTGGTCAGTCGGGGAAAAGGAGACATATGTAATACTTTAAACAATTTTTTAAAAATTAAGAAAATGGAAAAAAAATCTTAATGAAAAAAAAGATGTCAATTGCAGATGTGTGTCACCATGTGATTTTACAAAAAATCCAAAATCAGAAGTAAAATCCTTGAGAAAGCCTCTCTTAGAGCCGAGATGATCATGACCCAGCTTTGAGCTCGAACAGCCCAATGCTCCCCCTTGACCTCTTCTTCTCTAAAGCCACTAGTCCCTAAAAAAAAAAAAAGATACATCTCCTTCATGTCAAAAGGCAGCCCTCACAGCCTTAACCCAGCCCTTCTCTGGGTCAAGCTCTGTTAGGATATGATGAGGCCACTCCTATGACTTTGTCCTCAAAGAGTCAGCAATTTGGTCAGCAAGATATGAAAATAATGTTGTTCTGACATGTCTTTAAGTCAGTTGACCAACTCACATACCAGCTAGCAATTTTTATTTAAATTTTAACTTTGCTATAATGGAACTTGTCTTGAACCTGTTCTCTTTGCCCCTTCTTACACTTCACTCACTTCTCCTTTTCTGCACGTATCTGCTTCATTTGCCACATACTATGCTCTAGTACTGCGATACAGATATAGGCTCCTCATCTCCTGCAACTGGTGCCCTTAGAGCCTAGCACGGTCTATCAGAGGCAGCACCAGCTCTAAGTCCTTTCAGCCTTCTCTTGCCTTCTTCCTTTTCTACTTGTTCAGAATGCCCTATTTTTTTTTATTTTTTTTTTATTTTTTTAGAGAGGAAGGGGGAGGGGGAAGAAAGAGAAAGAGAGAAACATAACTTGTCGTTTCACCCATTTATGCATTTGCTGGTTGATTATTGCAACAGAATCAAACCTGCAACCCTGGCACATCAGGATGGTGCTCTAACCAAGTGAGCCACCTGGCCAAGGCAGGAGTGCTCTATTTGTTAGTGGTTATGTATATTTAGTATCACAAAAGTCTTATGTTAATCAACATCTTTAATTTCTTCCTGAATATAAGAACATGAAAATCAGTATTCTAATCACAACTTACCAATATTTTAATTCCCCTCCCGCAAATTACATACTCCCTTTTCCAGTTAATGGTTACTTACTTTTATCAACGTTATCAGTATCTTTGTTCAGCGTTCCTTCTTGCATCTGACTTTCCATTTAAGATCATTTTCCTCTGCCTTAAGAACATCCTGTAGAATGACCCATTCTGAGTGGCAAACTGCTTTTATCTGAAAATGTCATTAGTTAGCTCTCTTTAAAAAAAAAAAGTTTTACTAGGTGTCAATTTCCATAATAGTTCTTTTGTTCTTAACAGGATAAAAGGTAAGAATTTTTTAAGAACAGTATTCCACTGTTCTCTGTCTTTCATTGTTGATGCTAAGAAGTCACCTGTCTGGGCTGCTTTCCATAAGCTGCATTTCACCTTGATGTTTCTAGTATGAAGCACCTTTAATCTCGCTTGGACTTCTTTGGGATTCCTAAATCTGAGGTTTTGTTGCCTTTCACCAAATCTGAAAATTTATCAGCCACTGTCTCTTTGAATATTGCTCTTTCTTTCTGTTGTCTCCTCCAGGAGCTCCAGATAATGTATATTAGATCTTCTCTGTTTCCTTCTATTGTCCACAACTCAACTTCTTTGCTATTTTCCATTCTTCCTTCTGCTCATTCTCTGGACTGTATTCTGGATTTCTTGAGAACTATCTTTTAACTCACTAGTACCCCTTCAATTTAAAATTTGTATTTTTCATTTCTAATTCAAAAAAAAAGTTTTTTTTTTTCAGAATCAGCTGGGGTTTTTGTAGGGGTTGTTTTTGTCATCTTATTTTCAAACTTGTTTTAGTTCATGAGCCAAAATATTATTTCATAGTTTGTGTGACAATGCCAAAATCTGAAATATCTAAGGATCAGCTTTTCCGTCTCCCTTTTCCCTCGTGATGCCTTCTTTCTTTGTGCATCTTATAATTTTTGAAGCTTTACAGGGTAACATTTGCTTCTGGAAATAACCTGGTGGCATGACCAACTGAGTACCACTGTAAATTCCCCGGGTAAGTTATTCAGGATCACACAGGTAGTATAAATTTGGGAAAACCCTCAGAGGGCCCATCTTGTGGTTATGAATTCTCAGGGAAGATACTGTATGATTTTTCCTTCCATCTATCACCAAGGTTGAGACAAGTATGTTCCTTGCTGCTCCCTTCTACAGTTTCTTGTTCACCTTAATACTGAGGGTATACCAGTTTCACCTCAAGTCACCTGCCAGATTCCTCTTTTTCTGTTTCCTATACCTTGTGAGTCACTAGAGTAAACAGTTAAAGTCTGCTGAGTTTGGCAAAAGTTGAGCAAAGGCTAGCTTTAGCCATTGCTTACTTCCTAGGAGTCATTTTCACTTCATTTTGAAAATCTGAATTCCTTACTTTTATGTTTACTCAGCAATGTGTACATAAGTTTCTTTGATAAATACATTTTACCTCCAGGAGCTCTTGTTTCTGCTAAAAGGACTTTTCACAATGCCAAAAACAGAAGCCTGAATGAATTCCAACTACACACACTACACTGCCCCCACCCTTGATTCTGATAAAAGAGTGGGTTGTAAAAAGGCCCAGAGTCCAAAGTTTGCAAAAGGCGAAGAGAGGCCTAAAGTGGAGACCAGAGCAGACTAAGCATCTGCCATGTCACCATGGATATCTCATACTTCTTTTTCTTTTCCTCAGGCACAAATGACTTAAGGTATTCAGACTCTTTGTCCATTAGCACAAGAGATATCTGGAGAGAGGCAGCAATATAGTAATCCCTTCTATATCCTCAAAGTGGAAGAACCTGTCCTTTTCAACAACAGACTTGAATATAAGAGAAGTATAGCACTTTTTCTGAACTAAAAGGAAATCAAAAGCTAGTTGCCATGTACTTATAATTCTACGGCTCCTACTACTAACAGGTATAAAGCTCTTGATTCAATCCATTTGTGGATAGCTGGCCCTGATCACTTCATACAATATAAAAGGAGAAACACATGTCAGGAGGTTGTGGATAAGAAAGGGGTTCTACAGGAAGCAACCTCACAGGGTGATCTGATCATAATTTCCTAACTGGGGAGGTCATGTGAGTAGTCATGCCCATAGACCTAGAATGTTAGTAAAGGATTTATCTAAACAGGATAAAAGGTCCATTGTTCTTGTGTTACTAGGTTAACACACCTTTGAAATCCTGGAGGAATCCTTTTCAGACCCTGGGAGGTACAATCACCCTCCAGGGAGCACATAATGGAATCCCCCACCTTCATTTATTCTTCCTTAGGTTCCCTCCTTAATTCCAAATGCATAAAGAAACTGCAAACTGTCACTCTAGAAAGTATTTTTCTCAGTCTATTGAGATCTTGCTTCCAGATGTATCCTGTTTGCCTCAAATAAATTTTTACAAAAAATTTTCTCAGGTTTGGACGTTTTCATGTCAAGAATAATGTGGACAGACTAAAATAATTCTTTTCACCAATGCTTTTCCTACCTCACTTCCTCCTGCCTTTCTCTTCACCTATGTCTGCACCTAAATTCTGGGTGGATCTGCCAAAGAACTAATACTTTAAGGGAGACGGCCAACAGGAAAGTTAAGAGGTCATAAGGTTACATGAAAAAGAAATTAGTTCCTACACCATCTTTTCTTTTTTGTACTTTATTTCTTGAGGTAGGTTGTCCCTTGGGAGTGACTTTAAGTTCCCAACAACTTCATTGGCTCCCTAGTTGAGGTACCCTTTGTAGCCAGAAGTGACACTTCAGTCCAAGTCAGCAACTCCAGGGGAGTCTCTATGTCACAGAGGGCCTCATATCAAAGACTAGCTTCACCTCTTAGCAGCCTGGGTATTACCGACATGATAATAGTTTGCAAGATAATAAGTTTCTCCAACCCACAAGATACACATCAGCCTATCACTATTATCTCAAATTCTACAGTAAGCAATTCATTCCTGTGAGACATTCTTCCTTCTAGAATTCTCCCTTACTTGGTCATCACCGCACACCATTACCAATGGAGTTGGAGCCAGTTATGCTGGATTCCGTTAGAGGCTGGAACCTTAAGCAAGTCACCAGATCAGTGTCTCAAGTTGCAACTAACCACACACATTAGAATAAACCAGGTGACTTACAAGATTTTAGAATCCTGCCCTAGCCAGTTTGGCTCAGCGGATACAGCATCAGCTTGTGGACCAAAGGGTCCCAGGTTTGATTCCAGTCAAGGGCATGTACCTTGGTTGCAGGATCCTCCCTGGCCCAGGCCCTGAGTGCAGGAGGTAATCAATTGATGTGTTTTTCTCACATCGATGTTTCTGTCTTTCCCTCAGTGATGATTTCTTTTAAAAAAAATTTTTTTTTAATCCTGAGTCCCATCAATTGAGTCAAATTTTTGGAAATAGAACATGGGAAACCTGGTAATTCTTGGGTACTTCGCAAATCTATCACACTGTATCTAGTATGTCTATAACTATGCCAATACCAAGATGAACCTTTATTACCCTATACTTCAGATATAAAAATAGACAAAATGAGAAAGACTGCTCCTTGTTCTTCCTGGGTGAAAAGTTTCCAGTGTGTAACAAAGTGCATTAGTTCAGCAAGAAAGTACAAGTAGACAAGTAAGGTCATAGTTTTAGACTGTCAGAAAGTATGTCACAGCAAAACTCATTACAGCTGGTTGTTCACCATAAAAGCTTCATTTGGGCAGAAGAGTGGTTGAGCATAACCTATAACCTCTTCCAGAAAAACTGAGCATCTTCTATATGCTAGGCATTGTTGTGGATGTTTCAGTCTTGAAAATCTAACATCCACAACAATGCCTAGCATATAGAAGATGCTCAGTAAATATCTGTTGAATAAAACAAATGAACCAACCCAGAGAGAGAAGAGTAAGGTTTGTATATAGCTCAATGCCAGTAATAAAAAATATGATAAAGTCCACTCTATTCACCAGCAACTAGGTATTTAGATAGGTTAAAACAGACAAACAAAAAACCACTATCTTAGGTATGGCTACCAAACCTCTTTGGAAAGCAAACTCTTAATAGCTTTTTGGTTCTGTACTTCATCCTTCTAACCTAAAACTAAACTATCAAACTTTAAATGGTGTCAGTTATAATGCTTACATTTCCTAGCCCAAGAAAGTTTTCATACCCAAGACCTATTCAACAAAATTGAGACATGACCATCATCAGAAGCAGCTATATATTTTTTTTAATCTAAAGATTGGGCATACAGAAACACTTTACATAAATTCTTATCTTGTTATTATAAAACAGGAAATATGGGCCCCAGAAAAAAAATGTCTCTTTCCACAGGTCTTAATCCCTGATCACTGCAGTAAAGACAATCCCTGGTAATCCAACAAATATTTGCTATCCACCCACATATTTGGTAGGACACAAAGGAAGCCACAGGCCTGTCCCTTGTCTTCTTACTAAAGGGTTGCAGATAGCCAGTGAAGCAACAGGATAGCCCAGTTTTTATTATTTCTAAACATAAGCCTTTTAATCCTCTATTTTCATAATTACTAGAAGGTTAGTGGAGTTTGTAGCTTCTAATCTTCTACTCATAAATGTTACGTTTGAGAGGGCTTTGTATTGCAATGGGCTTTCTTAAACGTTGGTTTTGTCAACGTTACAAAAAAAATCCGTGACTAAGGAAGTCATCAACTCTTTATACTTCGTTTTATCTCTAAGTCAGCAATAAGCTTCCCAGGCTCTATCTACTTAGTCACATTTAATTTTTAAGAATCTTCAGAGGGAAAATGTTTCATATACAATTAAAAAGAATGTTGCTTGATAAAGTTGAGATTGAGCTCAAAATAAATCCATCCTGGTACAACCCCCTTCTTGATGCTCTGGAGAGAAAAAGAACACATACCAATACATAAAAAGTAACCTAGCTTTAACCAGTTTGGCTCAGTGGATAGAGTGTCGGCCTGCAGAATCAAGGTTCCCAGGTTCGATTCTGGTCAAGGGCATGTACCTTGGTTGCGGGCAAATACCCAGTGGGGAGTGTGCAGTCGGCAGCTGATCGATGTTTCTCTCTCATCGATGTTTCTAACTCTATCCCTCTCCCTTCCTCTCTGTAAAAAATCAATAAAAACTATTTTTAAAAGAAGTAACCTAGATGAAAAGGAGCTTGAAGTGAAGAAATGACACAGACTCCCCCAATACACACTTTAAAAACTTTATTTATATAAAAAACTCATTTGTTTTTAAAAGCATTAACAAGAAAAAGGAAAACAGAAAAGGTATGGAGCAGAAGACATGCCCCTTAGTAGTGTTCGGTGGGAAGGTGCAATTTTTGGTTCATTGGAATTGAATTTTTAGTGTTTCTATAAATGGGGGGGTGGGGGGGAGACAGTTAAAGGTCCCCAAAAGCCCATGGCTGTTCTATTACCCACACCCCACCAATAAAAAGAGCACCAGCAAAAGAGCAGAGAGGACAAGAAAAACCAAGAGTGGGCCAGGTCAAAGAATGGGGGCAGTTTCCCCTGTGCAGTATGTTCTTAGGGTCAAAGAAGGAAAAGGCTCCTTTTGCCAGAAAAGGAGTGGGGGGGAAAATGGGAAGACAGAAAAGGGGAAATAGGGGATTTTAATGCATAGAGGAAGGAGAAGAGGCCAATGGGTTGTGCACTTTTCTCCTACCCCATAGCCTCCATATATAAGGGAAGGGGGTAGAGGAGAAGAATGAAGTTTTCCAGTTTGCACTGAACAGAGCTTTTAATTAAGGGGAGGAGTCAAAGGCAAGTAAGGAAAAGGATTTTTAAAAAAAATCAACCAGCATAGCAGCTGATTCCTCTAGCCCAAACAGCTAATATACACTAAAATGAAAGGAGGAGTTATCTAGAGGTGGAGGGCAGGCATGAATTCCCTGCAACCCCTTCAGAGATGATGGTATACTCTGGACAACTAAGGAATAAGAGTCATACCACTCACCTCTCCCACAAACCTCATTTTGTTATCATTACAACAGGATTTTTGCAAAATCCCAGTTATATACTGTTGAGCAAAAAGCTTGCTATGGCTGAAATTAGAGGCTACACGAATTCCCACTGGAGAATCTGAGTCTCTAGGTCACCTCTCCTCTTCTTTCTATTTAGGGCCAATAGTGGATAAGAATCAACAAAATGTAATTTGCAAAATCATGAGAAAAGAAATTGCAGAGGCAAAGAAAGGCACATGGAAGGGAAGGAGGAGGTGCATCCCAGGCCAAAGGCACAAAGAAGAGGCAAAGCCAGGGTCGACCCCCACCTTTTAGGGTAAAGGGGGCAGAAGTATGTACATCGAGTCCTTTAGTCAACTAACCAATCCAGGGAGTAGGCAGGAAGGACAGGGCTATATGGGTGGGAAAAGGAGAATAGGGCAGGGGGAAGCCAGCTTTGAAGCTTCCTGCCAGTTTCAGACTGATTCATGTACATTCCTACTAGCTGCTCCTAGAGGTTCCTTCTCCTCCCCAGAAGACACCTTTCTGCTCCTTCTCACCCAAAGTCTTCCTGGACACATTCTCCTCTTTCTACAGCCTCTTGCAAATGGCAAAGCCAAATTAGCAGATATTATGATAAGATGCGAGAGGAGAGTTAGGATGGCCTCGATAAGGGGCAGTGGCAGCACCCCAGGTTGTCACGAGGCTTGGAGAAGAGATGGAGTCTGTAAATCGTTGATGGTCCCTGCACTGGAGATGAGGAGAGCCAGGTTTCTTAATCTCAATTCTAGGAGACCTTCACTTACTCAAGGGCCCTTGCCAGGTGGTATGTGCCAATGTTGCCAGCCTTCTTTGCTTCAAAAATAGCCATTAGAAATAAGGAAGAGCTCACACTTCCCATCAAAAAAACAAAAGCAAAAACAAAAAGTCCCTTCCCCACCAGGAAAAAAAATCTCTATTAAGAATCATCAGTTTATCAGATTGCTGTATAATGCATATATAGCATGTGACTTCCAATTCTTCCCACGGCTTCCAATGAAGACTCCCACACTCTCTCTCTCCCTCCACAGAGGCCATGAGTTCCAGAGAGAGCTGGCAAAAAGAGCTAATTTGCAGCAGTTTCTCAAAATATGCATACAACTGAGTCAGGGTTCTTGGGAGCAACTGGAGAGGATCTGGGGTGGGAGGAGGAACGATTAAGCTTCATTGGAAGAAGGAGTCGATGGAAAGAAGGCAGCCACTTAGGGCTATTAGGGCAGGCAGCCTGGCGATTGGCACAATAGTCCAGCGAAGAAAGGGGAAAATTATCAGTCCACCAAAAAATAAAAGTACATATATTATACGCCCAGATGTAGCGGAGATCGTGATGCTAAATCTTCTGCTGTAAGAAAAAAGAGAAGGAGATGTTAATAGGGTTGTAAGGAGAACCAAAAGTCAGTTGAACAAATCTGGAAGGAGGAAAGTAGCACATAATGGAGAATCAGATCACCAACGGCCTGCCCCAGCCTCTTAGGTAACAATCACAGAAAAACACCCCAAGCACCACGTGGCTGAGACTAGTGTCTCTGGCCTGATCAGATCAGCATGATTGGCAAACCGCTGGCACACAGAGCCTCCTTCCTCAGCGATGATCTTGGGGGTAGCTAGAGAACATACCATGGGGGGCAAAGACACTTGGTCCCCCTCCTCATCCAAAACCAACACATCCAATTCTTCCTCCAGAGATTCCTGTCCCTCGTCCTGCTGTGAACACATGCAATTTGTTAGTATGGGAATAAGGAAATAGGAATTGCGTGAGTATGTGTGAGATCTAGGGATAATGCCCAAATCTGTAAACTCAAGCAAAAAAGGCTAATAGTAAGAGAAGGGCAAGATTTCAAGAAAACACAGGTAGGAACAGGAAGAGAGTAATGTATATGAATAGACCAGTTAGTGTTAGTCATGTCAGTAACACATTTATAGTCTTCCTGCCCCCATCTCGATCGAACATCGCAGCATAAAGGCCCAAGAAATCCCAACAGGAGTCAAAACTTCCTACTTTTCCCAAAAGCCCCTACCAGAAGAGGATGCAGTCTTTCACTAGGTATTTTTCTCTATTTCACAAACATGCAGGCTTCAAAACAGAATCCACTGCAGAAGGACAACAGTACATAGAAAATTTACCATCAGGGGTGTTCCCTTCAATGGCTCCATTTCGCCTAGATCCCCGGATCGATCCAGTGTTCTATTGTGGTCCCCTCTCTCATTCATTGTGGAATAGTTGTTATCTAAAGAAAGAAGCACACAGAAACATGATATCCCTCTCTAGTGTATACTATATATTAAGCAGATTAAGTGTGAATTAGATGCCTCTGTTAGGAACTGAACTTTGCCAAATGCTCCAGAAAGGCATTAAGGTCTGGTGGCCCCTGACCTAAAGAGAACTTGAATCTAATTGGGAAGACAATATATATGAAACACAGGGTAGGTAAAAGTAGGTTTAGTTGTTGGTATGGAAAATAATGCAATAATCCTATCTAATAAAAGAGAAACATGGTAATTAGCATACGACCGCTACCCTTCCCATTGGCTAATCAGGGCGATATGCAAATTAACTGCCAGCCAAGATGGCAGCCAGCAGCCAGGCAGCTTAAAACTAACATGAAGCTTGCTTGCTTCAGTGAAGGAGGAAACCAACGTTCCCCGCCTGCCTTGCTGGCCTCTGAGCCTGCAGTTTGAAACATTGTAACAACTATAGAAGCTAAACAAAATCCCAACAACCTGCT
>NW_006296619.1:388241-394407 GCF_000327345.1 Myotis davidii | reverse complement strand
GCTCCCCGCTGGCAAGTGGACATCCCCCGAGGGCTCCTGGGCTTCCAGAGGGATGTCTGACTGCCAGCGTAGGCCCGATCCCCCAGGGAGTGGGCCTAAGGCAGCAGATGGACATCTCCCGAGGGGTCCCAGACTGCGAGAGGGCACAGGCTGGGCTGAGGGACCACCCCGAGTGCACAAATTTTTGTGCACCAGGCCTCTAGTAAATAAATAATAATACAAGAATAAACTCTGTGTTTCATGTACTCACAACTGTAAACCTACTTTTACCCCATCCTGTGGGTTAATAAAGCTAAACAGGCAGATAGGTCTGTCTATAAGGAACAAGAATGAGGTGTGCTGCCACAGTTAGTAAGGGCCTAAAAGCAGACAGGACTTCAGTTAAGTTTGGAGGATGAGAGAGAATTTAGAAAGGCAAGTGGGAAAAATGGGAAGGACATTCCAGTAAGAGGTATTACATGAGCAAAATCAAGGAAGTATAGAGTGAAGAAATAGAAGAGCAAGTTAGACCAGGTGGGCTGAAACAGAGCGCATGGAGAGATGGAGCCAGCATCAGACTATGAAAGGCCATGAGTAACAGTTTAGGTTCTGCAGGAATGGGGGAATGAATACAATTTTTTTTTTTAATTTTGAGCAAGTGGGAATGTGGAAGTGGATGAATCAAGTTTCATTAAATTTCCAAATGCCAATGTCCAGCCAATGTTCTTCGAGAATGGTAATGGTGAGGGTGCTAGAAAACACTGCAGAGTCAGACAGTTCTCCTCATCACAACAAAATATTACTCCATATCCATAGGCAGGAATTAATCACCTACCTAATGATCTTGAGTTTGACCCCATATTGCTCATCTGAATTTCTTCCCGATCAGGTTTCTTATCTGTATGAAGACAGAAAGTTATCCAACTAAAAAAACTGAACTTTTCAAAATCTAAACTCATCATAAAAATTGCTCTCTGGTTGTCTTTCGTCCCTCTTATCAAATTTTTACTGAGTACTCACTATGTGCCAGGCACTAAACAAAGCCCTCGTGGGACTTAAAGCAATCCCTTCCCAACAGACCCCTAATATAAAGACCCCTTCACTCTAAACCAGCAATTATTAAATTACTTGGTCTCAAGACCCCTTTACAGTCTTTAAAAATTATGAGGATCCATGACCAGCTGGTGTGGCTCAGTGTCTGAGCATCGACCTATGGACCAGGAGGTCATGGTTCCATTACCAGTCAGGTCACATGCCCAGGTTGGAGGCTCAATCTCCTGTGGGGGGCGTGCAAGAGGCAGCCAATCAATGATGTCTCTCTCTCATCGATGTTTCTTTCTATATATAGTTCTCCCTTCCTCTCTCTCTAAAAATAATCAATAAAAAAAAATAAAGAATATAAGGATTTTAATAAATAAATAAAAATAAAATAAGAATATAAGGGTTACAGCCCTAAGCGGTTTGGCTCAGTGGATAGAGTGTCAGCCTGCAGACTCAAGGGTCCCAGGTTCGATTCCGGGCAAGGGCATGTGCCTTGGTTGCGGGCACATCCCCAGTAGAGGGTGTGCAGGAGGCAGCTGGTCGATGTTTCTCTCTCATCGATGTTTCTAACTCTCCTTCCCTCTTCCTTCCTCTCTGTGAAAAATCGATAAAATATATTTTAAAAAAAGAATATAAGGGTTACAATATACATTTAAGTGAAAAATTTGCTCATAGGACAAAAGGGTTTAAAAAATATAACCCAAAATAGCAGTCAGTATCTCTAGGCAATAGAAATAAATGATTTTGTTGTTGTTTTTCTGGTTGCCTGTTATTTTCTAATTTAACAACAGTAAACATGTATTACTTGATAGTATATGGAAATATCAAGGAAAAAATAATCATTTTTAATATATACATATATCAAACCATGTTGTACACCTTACATTTATACAATGTTGTGTGTCAATTACAACTCAGAGAAACAGACTAGGGTTCATCTTCCAGTCATTTTAGTTTTAAGTCCACTTGCAAAGACAGGGGTCACACCTGGACTAACTGCCTGTTTTGTTTTATTTTCTAATGATCAAACCTACCAGCTTATGCATTATAATACTTCTGAAGTGAAGTATTATTACTCTCTACCAAAGACTAGCTCACTCAAAAAGAAACATATATCCTATTTCTTAGATAATAAGCCCACTAAAGAATAGCAGAGGCCCTAGCCGGTTTGGCTCAGTGGATACAGCATCGGCCTGTGGATTGAAGGGTCCCAGGTTCAATTCCGGACAAGGACACACACCCAGGTTGCGGGCTTGATCCCCAGTTGGGGGCATGCAGGAGGCAGCCAATCAATAATTCTCTCTCATCATTGATGTATCTCTCTCTTTATCCCTCTACCTTTCTCTCTGAAATCAATGAAAATACTTTAAAAAAAAGAGAGAGAGAGAATAGCAGAGGAGGAATAAAAGCTGAGGGTATGCCTCTGGATACTGCACCTGATTTCTGATTCCGGTCAATAAGAGGAAGAGTGCTATCATCATATGAATGACTGCTCTGGCTTCGAGATGCATTGTTTAGATTCACCTGGAGGCAAACATAAAATGCAATAATGTCAGAGTATTGAATTTACCCACATCTTATTCCCTAATGGGCACAGATCTTTAGGTTCCTGTTCCTAAATACAACTCCTACAAGAAGTAAATAAGGGTTATGTAAATACCTACATAGTGAAACAAAATAGGATATTATGGCTTCTATCTGTGTTCCTGAACAGAAGATTACAAAGATACCAAACACTCATACTATCAGAAGACCTAGACTGAGAAAATGGTAAACTCCATCAAAGGGCTGCTGCAGATTTAGGGAAAGTAAAAAAGGCTCCATCCTCCATTGCCACTAGTATATACAGTGCTCTGTGACACAGAGGAAAACCAGAGCTATTTTGGCAGCAAATGAACTGTTGGCACCATTCACATAGGGGGAGGAGCAAACCAAATGATTTTTTTACTACCAGTGTCTAGGGCAGGGGTGGGCAAACTTTTTGACTCGAGGGTCACAATGGGTTCTTAAACTGGACCGGAGGGCCGCAACAAAAGCATGGATGGAGTGTTTGTGTGAACTAATATAAATTCAAAGTAAACATCATTACATAAAAGGGTACGGCCTTTTTTTTCAATAGTTTTATTCATTTCAAACGGGCCATAGTTTGCCCACGGCTGGACTAGGGTCAAAAGTACACTTAATGTGAAAGAAAAGAAACCAAACAGAACATTACCTGATATCGAGAAAAAAAGGTAAATGTCTCAGACCCTAAGAGTTACCCTACCTGAAAATCTGATTTCTTCCATCCTTCTTTTTCCAGTGGCTTCCGCAGTTCCTTATATCCCCAGATTGTCTGTAATACAAGTGCTGCTGCTCGAACTTCCTTTTCTGAGCGGTTCCTATTGAGGAAAATAACACCACATGGAATTGGATGTAAGACCAAGGAAGAAGCTAAGACCTTGTTCTCACTAACATAATGTAACCTATGAACATAAATGCCAAAATGGGTAAGATCAAGTCCTGTATTCTGTCCCAAAGAGAGACATACAAAGATATTTAATAGAAAAGTCTGTTATTAATTTATGAATCAAGATGGAGAACAGGGTAATTAATACCACTTCACATTTTACAGTAATTAATGGAAAATAACCGTAGAAGCAAAAAAAGAAACACGCCTTCCTAACAACTCTCCTCTAACTTAAACTCTTCCAGTTGTAATTTTAGGTGTTGAGCTCACCCTGATTTGTTGATCAAGACCAGCTTCTCAATACCCTGTGTCTCTCGAAGCTTTTTGGCAGCCTCCAAGTTCTCAGCAATAACCTCGTTGATGGTGTTCAAAATAGAGACCACAGTATCCTCAGAGAAATTCTGGGAAGAGCTCGGCTGCCCACCCGGCAGATTCTTTACCAAGTTGGGAATAGCATGTTTACCTACAGCAGTGAGACAAAGGAAAGTGTGTTTGAAGAATGAGCTGAGTCAGGTATGAGGAGCCTACCACTGCTCTTATTTGCAATGATCATATAAAGTATAGGTACGATCCCTATGAATCCATTTCATTCTCCTATAGGATTACCATATCAAAAGAGCAAAGGACCTGGAATAGCCATGAATTTATTTCCCTTACTATTTATTTATTTACTCTTTCCTTTTTCAGTCACATTGAAATAATGTGAATACTTATATCAAAAATACTACACAGGCCTAACCAGTTTGGCTCAGTGGATAGAGCGTCGGCCTGCAGACTGAAGGGTCCCAGGTTCGATTCCGTCAAGGGCATGTACCTTGGTTGCAGGCACATCCCCAGTAGGGGGTGTGCAGGAGGCAGCTGATCGATGTTTCTCTATCATCGATGTTTCTAACTCTCTATCCCTCTCCCTTCCTCTCTGTAAAAAAAAAAAAATCAATAAAATATATATATATATTAAAGCTACATAGTCCTTTCAGATATTCTAATGAAAAGTATATTTAATATTATAATAGTTCAATAGAATAGAATCATTATGAATTTAAAAAATATATACATCTGGATTCTGCCACTTATGAGGTATTTTAACTGTAAGCATATTATTTAATTTACCTGACCTGGAGTTTCCTTATTCTATTAAAAAAAAAAAAAGGAACCTTTCAAAAGTGCTGACAAATGGAACATACAGAAGTGCTTAACAAGGACTACTAACAAAGTAAGTGCTTAAAAATAATAGCTGTGGCCCTGGCTGGATGGTTCAGTTGGTTGGAGCATCATCCCGTACAGCAAAAGGCTGCAGGTTAGATCCCAGATTGAGCCACATAGAGGAGGCAACCAATGGATGTTTTTCATGTTGATGTTTCTCTCTCTCTCCCTTCCTCTCTCTAAAATCAATAAACATATCCTGGGATGAGGACTTAAAAATAAATAAATAATAGCTATTATTGTTCTAGTTTTAAAAAGTAATCACTTCTTGTCTTTCTCAGAACCATTCAACTACAGTTGACCCTGAATAACACGGGGTTTGAACTCTGCAGATCCACTTACATGCAGATTTTTTTTAAAATAAATATTGTAAATGTATTTTCTCTTCCTTATGATTTCCTTAATAATGTTCTTTTCTCCAGTTTACTTTATTGTGAGAATATAGTATATAATACATATAACATACAAAACATGTGTTAATCGCCCTGACCGGTTTGGCCCAGTGGATAGAGCGTCGGCCTGCGGACTCAAGGGTCCCAGGTTCGATTCCCGTGAAGGGCATGTGCCTTGACTGCGGGCACATCCCCAGTGGGAGGTGTGCAGGAGGCAACTGATTGATGTTGCTCTCTCATCGATGTTTCTGACTCTCTATCCCTCTCCCTTCCTCCCTGTAAAAAACTAATAAAATATATTTTTTTTAAAAAACAAAACATAACATGTTAATCAACTGTTTATGTTATTGCTAAGGCATCCAGTCAAAAATAAGTTATTAGTAGTTAAGTTTTTGGGGAGTCAAAAGATATATGTGGATTTGACTATGTGGGGCTGAGCACCTCGCGCTGTTCAAGGCAATTGCATAACCCTCTGCTACCCTTGCATTCACAAACTATGGAGGGCTAGGGTCCTTTCTCTAATCATTTCAATAAATAAATTACTTAGCACCTGATGGATTAAAGCACTGTATTACATGCTGAGGGAATGGTTAACATCCTACACCTTACCAATTAATTCTTTGTTGCGTGCATCCACGGCCAGATTTCTCAGAGCTCCAGATGCGGCTTTCACTACTCGCTCATGTTCATTGGTCAGGAGGTCAGCGATGGCAGAAAGAGCCTTCTCTTGACGCAGAGCAGAGCGGATGTACCGACCATACTAGAAGTAGCACATGGAGGTGGAACAGATTACAAAAGGATGCAAACTAGTTAGCTAAGTGCTCCCACCTCCAAATCCATTTTCTAAAAGGTATTCACCGTCCAGCGCCCTGCACACAAGTTCTGGATAGCCCCAGCTGAGGCTTCTAGGATTGCAGGAGTCTTGCTCTCCTTGAGGAGTGAGATGTATATCCGAACCACCTCTGGCTGAAATAAAAGCTCATAGCCTACACAGGAAAGGACAAGAAAGTGGTAATTAGTACCTACAAACCAGGCTATGGCTGGTTGAAGTCCAGCCTTTATTCTGTACTGATGGGTTTATGCTCCTATACCAGTGGTCGGC
>NW_006296619.1:380125-388145 GCF_000327345.1 Myotis davidii | reverse complement strand
TCGCGAGCCACAGTTTGCCGACCACTGTCCTATACCATTAGACTCCCTCACTCACCTACCCACCCAACAGCAAACTCAGGAGCTTGATTCCACGTCTCCTTAAGAATAATCAGTCCATGGTAAGAGCAGAATAGATATCAACTCATCATTTGCAACGTGTCTCTCCTCCTTCCTTTGCCTCTTCTCTTCCAGTTTACTTTGGCCTTGCATGGCAGACAGGCATGGGTAATTAGGGGATTCATTTGCTCATTGATAGCACTCAGGGTTAAAAATTCCTCGTCTCAAATGAATTATTTCTAACTTGACCAAGTCATTCTTCCTACCTTTACTGTGACTAAGTAAAAGGATCTATCATAGATTTAATGACATCTAAAAATTTTATATCCATGGAGAGATGGGAATTTTGGATTCACTGTATGGATGAATATAAAGATCCAAACTATGATAAAGAAGCTTCTTCTTTTTTTTTTTTATTGATTAAGTTATTACATATGTGTCCTTATCCCCGCATTACCTCCCATCCCCAAGGCTTCTTATAATAAGTAATGTTTAAGTCCCAAGAACTACTGTGGCTACTAAGGGTACCCAAATTTCTAATCATCCAAATCTTATCTTACCCTCAATAATGTGAATAGTTGCCATAACAAGCAGTGCTTCCCAAGTTACTGCTATACTATAGTTTCCCAATACTTTCATCATCACTTCAAATCCATAAATCAGAAAAGACAGAATAGTAAACATATTGTATAGCTAGTGTTCGACTACCGAATAGTTATCTGTGGACTATGTTTAGGAGACTCTTGGAAATTGAAAAGAAAAAATAACTTACCTCGAGCAGGACTCGTTCTTTTAGGGAAATCCACTGTGTCATTTGCTGGATCTTCTGTGGGTTTTTTCCCTTTGGAAATTAAAAAAGGTGGGGAGGGATAAAAAGTTTAAGAAAGGAAAGAGCCCACCTGGTGCATTTTTTTATTCTTTAGTCAAAATCTTTGAATCAGAGATTCATCGAGTGGAGGGGGGTGGGGGGAAATATCCAGGCCCCCAGCTTGTCCCAGCAGGGGGCTATGCAGAAACAAGGACAGGAAACAAGCAGCAGAGCGGTAAGATAAGGATAACCACAATTGTTGCTATTGTCCTGAGTTCTAGTAACTGGGACTGCTGCCCAGAAATAGCATGCCAGGGCCATTAGCTCAGATGAGCTAAACTTGTTTCAGTGGTCTTCCTCAACTGAATTTTCCTACATGCATCCACCGGGAAGAGTTAGGCAAGGAAATACTAGGGAAGCTAAAACCAAAACATGCACATTAGAAGTAGATAAGCACCTTAAAAGATTCCACTCACCTCTGGAGAACCACTCATCTTCCAGTGCATCACCCAAGGTGGAAAGCAGAGGGGAGAAATGAAGGAGGAAAAATGCAGGAGAGAGATGTCAACAGAATCATGAGCAAATAAGCAGGAAAGCAGAGGAAAAGAAAAACGGGGAAACACAAAGGAGGAATGGAGAGAAGGCCCCAGATTAGCTGAGTTCTCCTCCTTCACTGCCCCAATCACTGATACCACCACTACCACCAACACCAACACCAACACCAACACCACCATCACCACCACCACCACCACCACCACGACCACCTTCTTGAATAAAGCACACAACACAGGGGAAGCAGCAGCATAGCACAAAGACATACTTGACTGGACAAATCCTATATTACTCAGCAAGCATTTTGCAACTAAAGTTAAAAGCGTTCCTTCCTTTCCCAGTCCTACATTATAGACTAAGAAGGAAGGAGCTAAAACTCACCTTTGCCCTTCTTGGCCCCAAAGCAACTGGCAGCATGTGGCCCAGTATTGTTGGCAACACTGGGAGGTGCCTCTTGGTAACGTTCTGCCTGTGGAATCTCCCGATGAACTTGGTATGACAAATTCCGAAGAAGGCAAACGCAGTTCTCCACAAGCTTGGGAACATAAGAGAAAAGGCTCAATGAGAAAAGAGAATGCCTATAGTGACTTCCCATAATTCAGATATTACAATACTGATCCAAAAAGCATAGTCCAATCCATCATCTCTAACAGCCTCTAAGTACCCTAAGCTTCTCAAAATCCTTGTAGCCCCAGGCTAATGGAATGACACATTTGGTGAACGGCACAAAACTTAGGGTCTTTTCCCTTAAGCTTTTTACTTTTTCCTACTTAGTAAAATGTACAACCCTGGAAGTATGGCCAAAGAGCTTTAAGGTATAGAGGTGAAGAAAATTCTAAAAAATACTTTTCTCCTAAAGTGAATACCCATTTTAGGGAGTAGGGACTGGTTTAGGTATCTAATATTATTCAAAAGCCTGGAATAACAGGTATGCATTTCAGGTACCTCATGGTTGTTTTAAGTGGAATTCACTCAGCCATTAATTTACCTTGCTGTCTGAATCCTTCTGCCCAATCTCAGCCTGAACAATGAAAATGAGGGCATCCACTAAACCATCACATTCCCGAAGTTTCCGGCGAGCTTCACTCCTCTCTGAGCTGACATTCCTAAGGGGAAATGGAGAGGCGGCAAGATGACTCAAATCCAGAAATCCTCCCCTTAAGATCCTTCAACATCTACAAGTCTCCTCACTACCTTTCTTATAACAAATAGTGAATACCCATAATAAAGCAAGGCACTGCAACTGAAATTAAGTAAGATACTCTGCTTTCAGGACATTTAGAACCAGGCCAGGTGCAGGGGGCAGGGAGGGTGTCAATAAAGTATACCAACCACAATAATTTAAGATGGAATAGATGCTTCTTGTATAGAAGTACAAACGAAGAATGAGGCAGAGCACACAGGAGTATATCCCAGAAAGAAAGAACATATTGTATCAATTATAGAATGTAAGAAGAAATCAGGAAAACCTTCAAAAAATAAAGGCACTTGAGTTTAGCCTCAAATGATAAATAAGGAGAGAAGGGCACTACAAACAGAAAAAAACAGATCTTCCTCACCCCACCCCCCATCCTTCTAGGACTCTATTCTTTTTGTTGCATTGATCACAGCCTGACCTGAAATACAGATAATTGAAAGCATGGGCACAAACACAGGACTAGACAAGTGCCTAACATGTGGTAGGTACTGAACAAATGTTTCCAACTTAAATGAACAAAGTCAAAGAGGCACAGAAGCGAGGAGGATATGTGGAAACAGCAAGTAACCAACATCATGGGTGTATGCGGTACACAAGGAAGTAGCAACAAAGGTAGAAAGACAGGTTGGAGTCATAGCCTGCAATATAGACAGAATGGAGGCTGAATGACAGGCTAAAGAATTTGAACTTTCTTTTTAAAGAAATTTAAATTAGTCCTCAAAAATTCAATCTTCATACTCTCAAAGCCCTTGTGTTACCTAAGGCAGCCAGCTGTGTTGGTAAGCACTGACTCCCACTCAATATGGCGTGGCTTACAATCCTCGTTAGGTTCCCGCTCCCAGCCAGAATGCGGAATGATCACTTCGTCTGTCAAGGCATGCAGGGCATGGTCCACAATCTCCATTTTGATTGAGTCATGGGATGAGAGATTCCACAGGGTTCCTGGCAGAGACAACTCGTCAGACAGCTCTTCAGCACCCAAAATATGCTTGAGGCATGCCAAAGAGAATCCCCTATTCCATCATTTCGCAGTCTTCCCCAGTGACTAAATACCTTGTAATGAATGAGAGTCAAGCTTCTGTTTGTGACCCACAGTAAGAAATGTATTTTACATTATGGCTCAATACAAACACACATATCATAAAACAGTTTAATAAAACAATTCTTACTATAAGCAATGCTTTCTAAGGTAACTACACCAGAGTTTCTCAAACACTGGATTTGGGGACCAGATAATTCTTTGTTGTGTGGAGCTGCCTGTCCATTGTTAGATACTCAGCAGTATCTCTGGTCATTACTTGTTAGCACTCTCCACCCCCATCCCACTACCAGTTATGACCATCAAAACTGTCTTCTCTGAGGTGCAAGATTGCCCCCAACTGAAAACCAATCATTATTGCAATTTCCTTCCTTCCTTTCTCTTGTAATGCTGCCTATGATCTACAAATTGTGTTCAATAGACACTAACAAATCACAACCCACAATCTGAAAAATCACTCTTCTAAAGAAAGGACCACAGCTCAAATGTCTACACATGCCAGAAAGGTGAGTCAGGATAAGCAGATATTTGAAAGAAATTGTTAAGAACATGAACAAATGGCAATGATACTCAGCTTCAATGTTTATGCAACAACTCATGGCAGTTGGTCAGAACAACAGAATGTGTTGGGAATTATTGCAAACTAGAGAACATAGACCTTAATCAGCACAGACCAACTACTGTCAGGTAGCAAAATAGATCCAATGATACCAGTTCTTGCATATTGTTAACAGAAGCCAAGAATCTGGGAATTTGAAGTAAAATCTTCTTAATTTTAAACATTAGCAACAAATTCTTTAAAATTTTTAAAACCCTGCATGACCCAAACAAACCTGTGAGATGAATTTGACCCTAAGGCCACCAGTTAACAACCTTTAATCAAAAGTAAAAAAGACTGGAAATCCTTCTAGCACTCGACATCTCCAGTGGTAACAGTGACCCTAACCTAGCAGTTTCCCTTAGATTTAGACCTACAGCTTACCAGTAATGACTTCGGTGAGGTCTACATCACGAGCCTTACGGAGCAACCGCACAAGGGCGGGAACACCATCACAGTTTTTTATGGCGATCTTGTTATCCTGGTCCCGCCCAAAAGAGATATTCTTGAGAGCCCCACAGGCTCCAAGGTGCACTTCCTTTTTGGGGTGGTCTAACAATCCCACCAGTACTGGGATGCCCTTGAGCTTCCGGACGTCAGTCTTCACTTTGTCGTTGCGATAGCACAAATGTTGCAGGTACGCAGCTGCATTGGACTTGACAGCATCCAAGCGGAATCCTAGCATGGCTATCACCTCTGGCAGCTCTGGCTGTCTCCAATTGGGGGGTGGGGGTCCTCCCTTGCGCAGGCTATCCAAGCTTGCTAAACTTCCTCGTTCATGCTGGGCCAAAGGAGCCCAATAGTACTGGTCTGAGGGCACCTCCTCACCAATCATGTCTTCATAACTCCTGCAGTGTTGAGAGAACCAAGAGGAAAAAAGAGATATATCAAGCTGTTTTCCCGAGTGTTCCCATTACCTCCTCTTTTTTTATGGTAGGAGTAACCCCAATTCTAGTACACTAGATCTTATCTCTACTTTGCATAAATGATATACCGATCAATTTTTCTTAATGAGATAAAATAATAATTTTAAAGGCATCTCCAACTAAATTAAAACTATCTTTTTCTTCCTATGAAGTTAACAAGCATTCAGAGACGTTAATAACAAAACAAGATTCAAACCCTGCTTAGCAGTGAATGTTACCCGACAGCTTCACTTCTCTGGATAGACTGAAATGAAGCTTCAGACAGCAGTTACCAGTTTGCAGGTTCAAGCCCCAGTAGGGGACGTGCAGGAGGCAGCTGATCAATGCTTCTCTCTCATCTGTTTCTATTTCCCTTCCCCTCTCTCTAAAATCAATAAAAACATTTCAAAAATAAAGTACAGGACTTCCTACATCATATGAGGATCTGGTTATATATGAGGTATAAATCTGAACATTAATTTTCACAGTTCATCCCAAGGTCACCTCTGCTATTCAACAAATGTGTTGGGCTTGATTTCCAGCCCCCAAATTCTAAGACAATACCTCCAATTCTGTCAAAATAGAGACTACTGATCACTATCTCATTTTAGATATCCAGCCACTAAGAAAAAGAACACAGACAAAGCAACTGAAGGTAGAGAGATTATCCCTATTTCAGTACTAACAACAACCACTAGAGGGTGAGTCTGCCACACTATCATTTATTCATAACCACCAGGAAGGAATAGACCCATTATCTGTTGAGCTCATCTCACACTGTGGCTCCCACAGGAGAGAGGAGAATCTATTGTGTGGAACTCTCCAAATAAGCACACTGTTTGTTCCACAAAACCACTCCCACTGTCACCAAACCCTCAAGGTTAGCCTAAGCAGAGGGCCTTATAGCTGTCAACATCAACCACTCAACAGTAATTTAGATGAACAAAGCATTTAATGTCATTGAAACAAAATGAACAGGTTATATAGCTAAATTTTTAAAGTAGGCTACTAAACAGTATATTAGTAAGATTGCATTTTAGTAGGGGAAAAATAAAGTCAGAGTCTATTTACATGTTATAGGAAAAAGAACTCACCAAGGGAAAATGCGCCAAAGTGTTAACAGTAAGTCTTTATTAGTGTATGGTGTGCTTTTCTGGGTTTTTTTCTCATTTTGGAGTGAGCATGTTTAACTTTTATTATTATTTTAATATAAGTAATTACAATAACCATGATTTTGGTCACTCAAGAAATAGGTCCTTCTTTACAAGCAGTGGGTCATGACATTCTTTCCTTTGTTTTACCAATAACAAGGCTGTGTCCAGAGAGATTAAATGACTTGCTCGAGGCTACAGAGCCAGTGGCAAAGGCACAACTAGAACTAAAATCTTCTGGTTCACTGCTTTTTCCACTAATCATTATGCCTTACTGTTTTTGTTTGACCTTGTATTACTCTCCTAGGCCCAGAACAGGAAGCTACAAATGTTCTTTCTAGTCAAGCAGGTTTCCAAGTCCAGTGCCACCCTGGAACAAACCCAAGAACCAGGCCCAAAACCCTCTCTGTGTCAACTGTCACAACAAGGGACAGCAGAGAATGACCAGGTCACCCACACCCACCTAAGCCCAATCACTCTACTAATGAGGAAGTCAGAAAAAGCAGACTTGTCAGTAATCAGAAGGAGCCAACACCCTGGGCAGACTCCTTAGGTGATAGCTGTTATCAACCCATTGCTCCATCTGAGGTCTACTGCCCCACCCCCTACCCCCAGCCCACCCCACACCCAAGAATAAAAGGTGAGTCACATGGGAGTTGGATTAGATGTCCAAGTTACCTGAAAGGGGAATGACTCAGGTTTAGATAATGGGGCCTATACCCCTGGGCCCAACCCAGTTCACTGTTAACCAAAGCTACCTAATATGAGGAAAGTGAGCATCAAGGCATTTTTTTAGAAGGTCATGATCTCAGACAGAAATTCAGCAACAGCTGCTAGGCTATACTTACCATCAAGACATCCACAAATCTTCTTCCCTACTTCTTATTTCCCTTTAACTGGAAAACACTGTCTCTGATTTATTCTAAAGCAGGACTGGCAGCCCATGGGCCAAACCTGTTCTTGTACAGCCCAGAACTACAAATGATGTTTATATTTAAAAGACTGTAAAAAGAACACCACCTCGCTCAGCCAGCATGGCTCAGTGGTTGAGCATCGACCTATGAACCAGATGGTCACGGTTTGATTCCCAGTCAGGGGACATGCCTGGGTTGTGGGCTCGATCCCCAGTGTTGGGCGTGTAGGAGGTAGCCGATCAATGATTCTCTCTCTTCCTCCCTCTCTGAAATGAATAAAAATATATATTTTTTAAAAAGAACACTACCACAATAACAATATAAAACAAAAATCATATATGGCCTGCAAAGGTTCTTCACAGAAAAGGTTTGCCAGCCCCCTTCAAACATTATCTCAAGGAAAGCCATCTATCTACCAGTCCAAACATCAATCACTCCCTTTTTCACACCAAAGAATCCCCACGGATGAGTAGGAAAGTCAGATTGGACAACTGCTTCCTGACCTCTCAGAGTGTCCATAATGTACCACCCTCTAAGGATACCACCCCTGGTTTCACTTTATAAGCAACTATAAGAACCTACAGAGCTTTTGTGAGATCAAGGTTTGTTTTTAACTTAAGACTAAAACCACAACAGAGAAGGTTTTTGTATCTGTCTCTTCTGACCCTGAAAGCCTAAAACCCTTAGCTCTGTTCTTTTTTTTTAATATATTTTATAGATTTTTTACAGAGAGGAAGGGAGAGAGATAGAGAGTTAGAAACATCAATGAGAGAGAGGCAGCTATGGGGGATGTGCCCG
>NW_006296619.1:362971-379946 GCF_000327345.1 Myotis davidii | reverse complement strand
AGAAACATCGACCAGCTGCCTCCTGCACACTCCCCACTGGGGATGTGCCCACAACCAAGGTACATGCCCTTGACCGGAATTGAACCTGGGACCTTTCAGTCCGCAGGCCGACGCTCTATCCACTGAGCCAAACCGGTTTCGGCAAACCTGGGACCTTTCAGTCCGCAGGCCGACGCTCTACTCACTGAGCCAAACAGGTTTTGACAACTCTGTTCTTAATAACAAACCAGAAGCTGAAGAAATTCACAGAACCAAGTGAATATTCCCTAGCTCCAGGCACCAGGCTCCTTTGTGGTGTTCCATACCATCAAAGGGGCCAGATGTTAGACAGAAATAACAGAAACTCTTAGAGAGAAGCAATGGCCACAGTTTAGGACATAGACCAATAATCATCACAAGTTGTTCTCTATCATTAGAATATATAACTTTTTAAAAAGGAAAAAAAGCAAGTTGATACTTATTTAAATCAGAAAAGGGAAGAACAGGTGGGCTTCCACAAGAAAAAGCAAAGGAAAGGAGACCATAAGGTAATAAGAAGGAAAGGGAAGAGCTATCTTTTCCTTTCCCTTTTCTTGCCTACCTGAGGCGTCGGCGAGGGTCAGAAGGGGTCCCAGTCCGACGGGCAGTGCCATAATCAGACATCATGCCGTAATCCAGGTCATCATAGCCCATGCTACGTTGGTCATCTTCTAGACCATAAGGCTCTGGATGAAAGCGATGCAAATCTACGCTGCTCCCACCTACCCGAACCTGGGGCTGTGGCCCATAGACATCCTGTCTACTAGGTGCCCGGTAACCTTCCATGCTGGGCCTATACCGTTCCTCAATGCGGGTCACCCGGGACAGACTGCCATAGTTGTCACTGCTAGTTGGATAACCATCTTCATAGTGGCGGCTATATCCATCAGGAGGGTAGTGGAAGTTCCTGGGAAGGGTAGCAGTGCCTGCTTGCCCCACATAGGGACCAGGTCCCCCATTGCCATTCTTACGGAAATCACGACCCAGTGTCTGGATATAGTTGTTAGAAACTGATGAAGGGTCCACAGGCAGTCCGTCTGGTCCCATAGGGATTGGCTGTACTGTCCGTGTTGTCACAGTCTTTACTACTTTCTTGACCTTTAGGTAAGAAAAAAGAAAAATTAATGAAGCCCTGGCCAGCATAGCTCAGTATGTAAAAGTATCGTCCTTACACCGAGAGGTCTCGGGTTCAGTTCCCAGTCGCTGCACATACCCAGGTTGTGCGTTCAATTCCTGGCCCAATCAGGGCAAGTGCGGAAGGCAATCAACCAGTGTTTCTCTCTCACATGGATATTTCTTTACCTCTCCCTCTCTCTCTCCCCAACCCCCTCTAAAAAAAAGCCAATGGAAATGTCCTTGGGGTGAGGATTTAAAGAAAACTTAATGAAGCGTAGAATCTAAGCTTAAATTCTAGACCACTCCAAGAAGAGAAAGAAGCCCTATCTCCAGCTCACTTTACATAGAAATGCCTTACAACCGCCATTTATCCTTCTCCCCACCTTATAGGAAGTCCCCAGGCAGGCAAACTGCGCTTGCAGTAAGTATGCCTATAAAGATAGCTACTGTAGATCTTGATACACCTTCTCTTCTCCATTCCATTCCATCTTCCCATATCTCATCTATCTTCTATGTCTGGACAGAGATCACTTTCGCTTTCACTACAGATCAGTAGCCCTCATCCACCTTAATTAAGTGCTTAACCCCTCCCCCTAACAGAAACCATAGGAAGACCTCATACAAATCCCAGACCTTATAAATCTTAGCTTACTGTGGTCTCTGTGCGGCGAGTGGTTCCATCATCCGAGGTTTCCACAGAGACAACAGACATGGCTCCCTCAGGGTCTTCCTCCGTATAGGTCTCCACAATCTGCCCTGGCTCCTGCATCCTGGGGATGGTGCTATAGAGAAGGTGACTGTGATCCTATAGAAAAGAGAAAAAAGATAAGAGTTACTATTAAGCCATATATAGTAACAATCCATCCCAATGAGGAGTACTGTCTCCTGAAGATAGAGACTCCTAATGCATCTTCTATGGGCCCCAGGACTTTAGAGGGGTGGCTGTCCCCATCTTTTGAACTTGTACAGAAAGGCAGGAGATATAATTTCCCAGTTCTAACAAATATGAACTGAATTAACTATAGCCATTATCAACAACCAAGTGACAGAGACAGAAGATTTCACTTCCCATTTCTGGCCATTTAAGTGAATTTGAACTGTGCTAAGTGCAGCTGCAGCTACATCTACATCTGAGTGGTCCTTTAAAAAAGTTCACCCAACAAAGAACTTTTAAGATTAACCAGAAAATCTCAGTAAAAGCCATCTTCTGACTAATTCTGTTACCCTTCAGGTATTGCCTAAGGCTCAAAACCAGCCAGAGTTTAGGTAGGATTTTCTACAAAGTAGACACACACCCATTGTAGAAAGGGGATATAGTAGTTGAGGGATCAAATACTGGATCAATGGTCATTAAAATTCATTCTAAAATAAAAACTACATATATTCTTTGAAGCACTACTGTTTTATTTTCCTAAATAGTAGAAACCAATTAATGGGTGCTTACAGCGTGCTAGGCACTTAACAAGACACCAATATGCTTTTATAGGCTGGGGAAGTATGAAGACATACATAATGCAACCCAGACCTTAAACCCAAAGAATTACCTGGGGTCCGTTGAGTTTCAGATCTGAAAATTTCTGTCGCTCAAGGTCAGCATCGCCCACAAACCGGCCGTTCTGAAACATAGCCCACAAGAAGACAATTCATTTTGTGGCCTTCCTTTGCTCTATCAAACACAAATGATCTTTTTTCCAAACAGGAAAAAGGACTTTCAAGAAGATATTTGTGGCCTGGAGTCTTTCTGTCAGTACTCATAAAAGAACCACATCAATCCTTAGTCTTAGCACTTTCTCAAAATTGGAATCGGACCTGGAACTCTGGTAGACTGGGTCTCTGGAACATAAGAATGCAAGCTCCATGAGGGCAGACAGTTTGGGGGAATGGGGTCGCCAGTTTTGTTTAATAATGCACCCCCTTGTGCCTTGAACAGTGCCTGGCACATAATAGACACTAAACTACTTGCCAAATAAATAGCAGGGACTTAGATAAGTTTCCCAGAACACTATCTTTTTGGAAAGCCATATGAATATAAGGAAAGTTAGAAAGGCTAGGTTGGGGAGTTTCCAAAAGCCTTCTTTATTGCTCTACTACTACTGGAAACTCCCATACCAGGCAGCTTTTTAAAGAAAGAAGCAAGAGCTATGAGTCTCCCTTTCCAAAAAGGAAGAAAACAAGTACCCCCAACTCCCCTCAAGCAAACAGATATCTCAACATCTTCATCATCAATTACTGAAGTCACAGAACACATAAAAAAAGTCACCCTTATGTTGTTCTGTCTTAAACAACAGGAAATAGACTATTGACATTATACTACATAAAAATACATTTGACTGCTCTTCTTCCAATAGAATACAGTGAGATCCAGTCACCTTGGGAGACTCCTCCCCCACCCTACTCCCATTACATAGAGTGTGTAATGCTGTAGGGAGAGGAAGTTAAACATTATTTTCAGGAAGAAGGAAGGGTGTGGTTTCATTGCTGAGCAGAAGTTAAAAATAAAAGAGAGACAGGGAAACTATATACTATAAATCCTGGAATTCCCCACCACCTCCAAGCCTGAGCAATCTTGCTCTCCCCTTTCAATATATGCCTCTCATCCCTAACCCTCTATTCTGGTGTTTACAGAAATCCTAGGAATGTTACAAACATACTGCCTCCAAATTCCTGACCATCCCCCAATAGGAATTCTGTCTTCTCTGTCTTAAAAATAATTAAGAAATCAGTAAAAAAAAGGGCTACTAAAGCATGAACACTGTTCTTAGTTCCCATTAGAGATCTCTTAAGATGCAGTCTATCAGGCAATGCCTAGAGATTATACCTACACACACACACACACACACACACACACACACACACACAAAACCTCAGACAGATTACATCATAGCAAAGTCAGACTAGAGAAACCATAAGAAACACAAGATACTTCTTATTTCTAACACCACCTCTCCCAAGTCACATCACAGAGCCAGCCAACCCAGAGACCACTGGCTCCTGTGGCTATCTGGGTTAAACTGCAGCATGATGCTCCCTCTCCAACTCTAACCAACAAAATTAACAATGACCTCTTCCTCCAAGACATGATTTGCACAGCCAACAAAAAGAGCACACAAGAACAATATGGAACAGGAATACACAATTTATGAACACTGCCACACCTCCTGAGTACATACTGTTCCCTGAAGGAGACTGAATTGGAGTAGAGAGTACAAGGTGCCCAACTTCCCTGACCACAAGTAAGCATTTACCTTCCTGAATTTCTGATACCAAGGGGGAGGGATAGAAGATCAGAGAAAACAGAAGTAACCTGAGTACAACTCCAAACTATATGATCTACTATTATTAGAAGTGCATACCAGCCCAGCTGGTGTGGCTCAGTGATTGAGCATCAACCCATGAACCAGGAGGTCACCAGATGATTCCTCGTCAGGGTATATGCCCAGGTTTCGATTCCCAGGGGGGAGTTAGCCAATTGATGTTTCTCTCTCATCTATGTTTCTATCTCTCTCTCCCTCGCTCTTCCTCTCTCTTAAGTCAATAAAACTTTTTTTTTTAATTGAATTGCATACCAACCCAGAAATCCCACTCCAGCAAAACTGGAAATCAGGTGGATGCTTCTAGAAATAAGTGCACCCAACTCAGCAGAGCAGCAATATTCCCTATCTCTTAATCAGTATTTGTCATCCTTGTAAAGATTCATCATAAAGCATGGGCTCTGGACAGCCCATCACCATGAGGAAAGTAGTTTCCCAAGAAGAATCACAGCCTCTCTATGACCAGGCCAAAGTCCTACCTGCAGGTCTGATGGAGAGAGGGGTTACCTGATGCCGGCGGGTGAGGGTGCCGTTGGCCAAGAGTGGGTTGGCATCTTGTGGTGAGACCCGGACGCGTTCCAGTTGCGCCGAGACGTGGCGCCGTTCCTCCTCCAGCGCCCGGGTCAGCTTCTCAAACTGGGCCTCTTGTTCCTTCACAGAGGCTAAGATGCTGGCGGTCGACTCCACCTCTGAGTCGTCCATGAAGGTAAGGGGCAGAGCCGCAGCAGGGCGGGGTAAAAAGGAAGTTGGATCACAGAGGGAGGAGGAAGGAGGGAGAAGGCCCCCCCTCACTTCACACTACCGGGGAAAAGGTAAGAGAAAGGAGAGAAAAGATCACAGGTCAGAGAAGACAGATGAATTATTCATCCCAGAGCCAAAGATGCCCTCTTGTGGTTTTTACTGCAGTGCAGAAAGCGAGCCACCACCAAGTCTGAGAACCCATCACCAGTGTCTGCTCAAGCAGGATCCTTTGCCCATTACCCTCTTTAATACCCCTCCAGAAATAACTACTGAAAGGTACAACTAGATTCCAGTCTCTACACTGTTGGTAGGAGAGGAAGAATGTGGCTAAGTGCTGTAGTCATGACATGAGATTAAAATTATATTCTTTTTCCCTGGAAAATTTTGCTGGCATCAACTTAATGGAAGTTGTACAAACAAACACTTACTGTCCTGAAGGGGCAAGCCACTTCTAGAGATAAAGGGACAGTTACAAATCTTAAAATCTCACCCAAAACTGAACACTGAAACTGCTGCATTGGTGGCAAAATATACTAAATGAATATGCTAATTAAAAGACCAATAAAAAGTGAAGTAGTAGAAAAAACTTCCCACCAACAAAGCTGGGAAACAAGATTAAGGCCCTCATATTTAATACATTTATGAGGGAGCCTTTCTACTTTTCAAAACTATACTACAGTACTGGGGGCAAAACATGTGCCTTGGCTAACAGAGACAAGAAAGCAAGAGAGGCACTAAAAAAAACCTCTATGTGTAAAAAGGCACAATTTTCAGTGTCCTTCAGCTCTTTGTGGAAGAAAAGAAACATTAGGCTCAAACTAGGAAACCATCCCTCAGAGTAGTTCATATTGTAATCTCAGACAAGCAATGCCTCGAACTTCCTACACCTGTTATTCAGCAGAAGCTCTAAGCCAGCGGTTCTCAACCTGTGGGTCGCAACACCTTTGGGGGTCGAATGACCTTTCCAGGGGTCGCCTAAGACCATCCGAAAACACATATATAATTACATATTGTTTTTGTGATTAATCATTATGCTTTAATTATGTTCAATTTATAACAATGAAATTGGGGGGTCACCACAACATGAGGAACTGTATTAAAGGGTCGCGGCATTAGGAAGGTTGAGAACCACCGCTCTAAACAGACTATATTTTTACCTCTTTACTTATTCTAAACTCAAGGTAATATCAAAACATCTACAAGGTTTATATGTACTATTTATAAAATAAATGATAAATAGAAATGAAGAGTTTCCCATATCATATTACATAAACTGCAAGCTGGCTAGTAAATGGAGGAGCATTGTAGTCATAATCTTGACTTAATGGGGTTTCTCTCTTGCATGCTGGCTATGGCAGACTTTATGACCAGTCCAAAACACACCATGTTGAAAGGCAAATCCTCTCCCCTCCCCCACCCTCTCATCAACCCCCTTAAAAAAAAATAAAAAGACACTTAAATTTTTTTAATCTTAATAAACATATTCCCATACACACCTGTTAAGAGAAGGTCGTAATTGATTGTTTTAACACAGAGAACAGCCCAGTCTAGATTCGAAAAATCATGGGAGAAGCATCCCAGCCACCACAGCAAGGAGGAAGCAGGAAGTAGAGAGCTGCAGAAATATTTGGAGGAAAAATGGAAATGAGAGAAGAAATAAACATACCCAATGCATTAAAAAATAAAAAGAGCATGGGCAGGTATTGGGAGAAAGACAATCTGGGAATGAAAGGGAATAACTGAAAATATGACTGGGAATTGCTTAATATGACAAACGTCCTTCGGACTTTGCTCTGTTTTCTGATACCTGGACCTTGGATGTAGCTTTCATTAAAATTTGGATCCTACTGTCATATCAGAGGTTCCTCTACTTGTACTTATATACAGAATCAGGAGCAGGTTATAATATGAATAAAAATTCACTTACCCCCTGTTCCCAGCAACCAAATTGGAAAGGAAAAAAAAAACAAAAACGCTGTTGGAATGCCCTTCCCCCTCCTAAGACAGAAACCTCAAAGCCCAGTCCCAGCATGCCCACAAAGATATTGAGAAACCAGTGCAACAGTATAGTAGGGAAGACATGTGGAGACTAGCCTAGGCTTTGCTTCAGTTCCCTTTCCCACGCTCTCCAGAGCCCCACCAAGCACACTTGGGCCTCTTTGCTTTATACAGGCATACTTCAGAGATACTGCAGTTCAGTTCCAGATCACTGCAATAAAGCAAGATGTATGTACTCTTTTTGCTGGTAGAGGGTCTTGGCTTCAATTTGTGAAAAACACAACATCTGTAAAATGCAATAAAATGAGGTATGCCTGTATAAGAGAGCATTCAGCAAGCAAGAGTACTCAGAGTAACTGATAAACGGGTGCTCAATAAACTCCCTATTTAAGTTCCCATCACTCAGACTTCTTCTAGTGGATCCAGTTCCTAAATCCAAGAATGTGGGAGCCCTTTTCTAAATTCCTCCCACTTCCAGTTCTAGGCTTCCACAATCACTTATCAACTTCTGTTCTTTTCATTCCAAAACCCACTGTTACTTTTTCATATTCTCACCCTACATTCCAACAGGATACTCAAATGGCTTTAATAAGTACCCTTATTTTTAAAAAAGGTTGCTCCCTTTTCATCTCCATTTCTTCATTTTAAGCACTTGCCATATCCGCTATTACAATGACCTATGAACCTTCCACACCAAGAGGACTCTTGAGTTCAGGAGAGATTCTTCCAATTCTGGGTTTCAACAGGGCCTGAACTGCAGTTACCACTCTGGTAGCCTCTACCCTGTAATTTTCTTTGCTAATAAAAGCTCAAACTACCACTACTATGGGGCATACAGTGACAACACTCCCCACTACACAGAGAAGTAGTCTGTCACCCTTCCATAAATGGCGACTTTTTGCCCTCATGACCTTAATTCAATAAAGGGAATTAGGAAGAATAGTAGGAAAACTACTCAGGACTCAAAGTCAGGAAGCAGTATCTTTTCCTAGCTTTGTGGCTTTAAAAGCTGACCACTTGACTCTAATTTGAAGAAGAGGACAGCACAGTTAAGTAGAAAGAAATTCAGATTTCCTAGGCATGGAGAGATTTTCTGCCTGAAAGAGAGTAGAAGCAGAGGCTGTGTAGGACCAGAATAGGACTCAGAAGTCTGGTCCCAGTCTTGGCTCTGCCACTAGCCAATACTGGCAGCAGGTCACTGCCATGTTCTCAGTAAAATCCCAATACCACTAGCCCAGTTTAACTCAAGAGTTGCTGTAAGGATAAGGTGACATAATGTATATTATACAAATATGAGGTATTAAGTTGTTTCAAGAGCTAGTTTCTATCTTCCCATTACATTACTTAATGGTAATGCCTCAGCCCAAAAGTATTTTGTGAACTAGTAGGTAAAAATAATTGAATCAAGAGCATAACTGGGTTCTAAGGAGTGGATAAGCTTGTTTTCCTACTCCAACTCTATTTACTAGGAGGTCCCACCTAGGCCAGTGTTTCTGGGACACAGAGTGCTTCTCCGGGGTCTGGCAGTCATCATCACATTACACTTCTGCTGTAAGTTCTTGAATACTTATTGGAGGCCTTTGCAGTTTATTATCAAGGAGAAAATTAAGGTGAAAAGAACTAACAATTACTGAATGTATATTATCCTGGCAATTCTTACAACAACCCTAAGGAAGTTTTACTGCAAATGAAAAAACTGGTTCTAAGTGAAGAAATTAACCAAGGTCTCAGTTAATAGCAAGTTTTGAACTTAATCCCATATCTATGCCATTTCACAGTCTGTGTTCTCTTTATCCTGCATGCTGTCAAGTCCAAATAATTCAGTCCAGTATGAGATGGATGGTCCAGCCATTCTTCCCTACAACCCTTGAGAGCATTTCCCCTCAACATCACAGGAAAGGAGGAGGGTTCCATTTATCTTTGGGTTAAAGGATCATCCACATGTCTACATAAAAGATATAAGTAGGGGAATGAAAATAAATGGGAGGAAAAAGAAAGCATAGTTGGGGAAGAGAATGAAGGAATTAGGCAAGTTATTAAGTACACTGCCTCATAACTCAGAGACTTAAGGAAAGATTCTTCTCGATGCCATACACACACACACACACACACACCGGCCTTTGGTCGTTACATCGTTAGGGCCATAGGCCTTTTACTACCTCTTCATTTTATATATATATATATATATATCACAGACCAGAATCTGTAAACCATTAACTGACTTTGATAGTTTGAGTCAAGAAGGTCTTATGAGTCCAGGCCAACACACCTTTCCAGGTTTGCCACTTAATATTTTCAAATACATTACACTTGCTCTCATTAAAAAAAGACGATCATGGAACTCCCAAAGTGAAGGGGACAGGGCACATAAAATGAGCCTTGCTACTCCCTAAGACTAGATTTTCTGGAAATACTTAATTTTTCTCTTAACAAGTCACAGGTCCTATTAGTCTACAGCAAGACTCCAGCATTCAAGTAATGACAATGGTTAAATATTCAGTCTCTTGTGTAAGAATTCCATACCAAAAATAGTTAAATTGAATCAAGTACCCAGAAGGACCAAACAGCTAAACAATGGCAACCAGGTAGTGGGAGCACTTGCCAGGAGCACAATCCCTATAATGATTTGTTCTACTATAAACTGGCCATAGAATATAATTAGGAATTACAGTTCTTAGCAATTAAGAACAGACTTTGGAATCAAATTGACTAGGCTAAAATCCCAGCTCCATTGCTTCTTAGTTATATGACTTTGGGCAAAGTACCATAATCTCTAAACTTCATGGGTTTTTTTGTAATATGGGAGAAATAAAAATACATAGGGTGGTTACGAGGATTAAATGAGACAATCCACATAAAGTACTAAGAGAAATGTCTTGACACACAGAAAGCTGTTAATACAAATAATAGTAGAAATAGCAACACAAGGGACTAGAGTTTTGGTGGTATTGGTAGAACCTTTGAATAAAAGATATGTCTCCACATGCTCCCCTCTCCCATCTACAGTAGTCCTGTAGACTACAGGAATTCTTTACACTCCCAAAGGGAAAAACAAAATCAAACTCCAGACTAGGGGTCAAAAAACTTCGGTTCAAGTCCTGATTCTGCCAAAAACTAGCTGTGAGAACACAGAGAAGTTATAAGCCCTGTAAGCTTCAATTTCTATTACTTTTTCAGAGTTTAGCTTTAATGGGCTGATATATGTAAATTTTTAGGCTGGGTGACTCTGAACATCTCTGTACCTCCATGCAATTCAGGGAAGTATATCCAAAGATATGACCAGACTCAGGCAAGCAAGCCTCTAAGGAAAGAGGAGAAAATTATCTGTCCTAAGAATTCTAAACCCCACAAAATAATCTTTGAGTCCTTAGGAAAGAAATGTTATCTTCTATCGCCAGCCCCAAAATCAGCTTTCCTCCTTTCTTCCTATTTATTCATTATGAAATCAAAACCAATATCACAAAGTTATGCTCTTCCTGTAAAAGCAATGACAAGCAAAACTCCTCTTCTGTCATCCTAGGGATTTTAAATTGCTTTTTAAAAGCACATTGAGCCCCCTCCTACTGAAGAATACTGACCAATAAAATATAGCACCTGGCCCTCGCCGGCTTGGCTCAGTGGATAGTGTCGGCCTGTGGACTGAAGGGTCCTAGGTTCGATTCCGGTCATGGGCATATGCCCAGGTTGCAGGAGGCAGCCGATCGATGATTCTCTCTCATCATTGATATTTCTATCTCTCTCTTCCTTCCCCTTCCTCTCTGAAATCAATAAAAATATTTTTAAATATATATATATGGTACCTATAATACTACAGAACTACATTATATACATTCAAGCCAAAAAAGGTAGGTAGGTCTTCTAGATATCTAACAGGTATTAATTTGCCTTAACTGGCATTTGCCCCAAAATTCAAAGCAATTATTCTTATTCAACCACAAGAGAAAATTGCCATTTTACTTTTAAAATAATATAGTTTGTCAACAGTTTTTCCATAGCTTCTTATCACAAGGAGTGCTTGTACCAGTCCAAAGCCTAAGTAACACCCCACCACCACCACCATTTGATGTTCCAGAAGCTCAGTCAGACAATTCTAGTATTTCAGTCTCACTTCTGCACTAACCCTAAAAACCTGGCATGATTTGCATCAAGACTAAAGAGAACTCTGCTTACTTCTCAATCTCATTTCAACTGAGCACTTCTCATAGTTACTAAACTAATATTCTGGAAATGGCCTTGTTTAGGTGCTAGCAATTTCTGAACTTCCCTGTGGATTTTTTATGCTAGGCTCTCCTTCTCTCTCCCCTTAAAGGCATCCAAAAGGTTAGCTGAAGGAGTTTCACTCCAACAAAGATTCACTGTGTCTACCATGAATCTCTCTCGTGACTTAAGGAAGTCTTTCAAAGAAAGATACATTCTATCTACTTGGGGTTTCAAAGAAAAGAAGAAAAATAAATATATAAGCTTTTAAAATACTTCTTGTTAAAAGGAAGTTGAGCTGGCCCAAAGTTATCTGACAGGATTTAAAGTTTTACTGTGACTTAAAATTTTTTAAAAATCACGTCTACCATCTTAACCCCAAATTTGGAAACCAGATGGAACATTCTTGTTCTCTTTTCCCCTCTCAAGTATTCTGGAACCCCCTCCCTTACCCCACCCCAAATCATAACATACTAAAATGGCTAATGCCAAACTAGCTTTGAAGCAAAGGAAGGGTGTGGCTCTTAGCTAGTGAGGGGGCCCAGGACTGAAAGAGTATGGAAAGAAACTAAACCTGCTTCTCTCTAGAGCATGTATGACACACACACAGGACTGGTCTAACAAGTCCTTCTGATCTCTCAGGCCAGGCCTCCTCCTTCTCCTCCCCCATCATCCACATGCCTCTCCAAAGCCCTCTGGGACAGATAAAAGAATTTTCTCTCAATCCTAAGGGTCTGAGGCACACTAAGTTACTTACCTGGATCCCTGTTGCAACTCTGCCAAAGGGGCCTCACTTAGCCTTATAAGGAGAAAGTAGAGCTGTAGGGAGAGGCCGATAAGAAAACAAAGATAAAAGGGAGGGGCAAAAACAGAGGGAGGTGTCAGACTGGAGAAAGGGGAGAGGCAATTGCCTTTCTCCTCCTACAAGAGGAAGAAAAAGAGAGGGAGATCAGGTACACAATGGGCACTGAGAAAAAGTCTAATCAAAATGGAAAAGTATTTATTTAACTCTTGTGTCATAAAAGAAAAATTCTAAAATTATCGAGGATGCCTCGTACCCTACCCTAGGGGAGAAAAAAATTTTTCATGGAAAAAAAACTTAACCTTAGGGTTTACTAGAGATCACCCACCTGAGCTCCACATTTCTTTTTGAAAGAGGCAGCTTCTCACCAACTACCGCCCCCAACCCCTCCTTACTTTCTATCTATGGCATTCCCACTCCCACTATCTCTTTGCCCATCATCTGAAGATCACTTGGAAAAGTTGAGAGTGTAACTGAGTCGTATTTACACAGTCCTGCTTCCTCAGAGCCCTTTGAAGACAGCAACAAGAACCCCTTCCATCAGGTTTAGTATACAGTTCCCTCTAAGGCAAGCAACAAGGAAATCAGAGGAAGTGTGAAGGTACTGTTTCATCTATAGCACAGAGAACTGAAGAAAATGTTTCTCCCTATCTTAAAAAAAAAAAATCTGGCCTTACAGGGGAAGAAAAGTTGTGAGTTGTTAATTATTAATCTCCCCCTATAAGTTATCACATAATCTTTTCAACAACTTCTGAGGTAATATTGGCCCCTTTTTTATTTATTTTTCTTCCTTTTATTGATTTTTTTTAAGAGAGGGGAAGGGAGGGGAAGAGGGAGGGTTGGAGAGAGAGAAAAACATCAATGTGAGAAACATAAATCAGTATGCACAAAGACCTGGGATTGAAGCTGGCTATTTTTTTTTGGGGGGGGTCAGTTTTTGGTGTTTTTTAAATCCCCATCCGAGGATATTTTTCCATTGATTTTGAGAAAGAAAAGGAGAAGGTGAGGGGGAGGTGGGGAGAGACATATCACTGGTTGCTTTTGGCACATGCCCCAAACCAGGCCAGGGATCAAACCTGCAGCCAACCAAGTACTACATGTCCTTGACGGGAATCGAACCCAAGACCTTTCGGTCCTTGGTCCAATGCTCTAACTACTGAGCATACCTGGCCAGGGAACTGGTCCCTTTTTAAACTATATGTCAGAAGCATTCAAAATGCTGTCCAAAGCCATATACCAGTAAGTGCTAGAAAAGCATCTGTTCTACTCCAAGTCCATGTTCCTTCTGGACAGAGTGAAAGGAGCATGAAGTTCTATGCTTCATGTGGTTAAAAGTTATTCTAACTCCAATAGAGTTGAATTGACTGAGAGGAGAGAGGATGGGGTGGAAGCAGCTAGATCTCTGGTCTTACCTTCACGTTAAAGGGCAATTCTGTGGAAGAATAGCTTGCAATCTACCTCAGATTTCCCATGTTATAAGGAACAAGAACTCAAGAGGGATGGTGCAAGGAGAAAAGTAGTATTACTTTGTACAAAATTTGTACAAAGTCACTTAACTTTCCACTGGAACGCCTGTTCTAGACATCTGGCTATATGCCATCTTTTCTAATCGCCCCCACATCAAGAAAGAAACTCTCATCACAACTATCCCTACTCTCATATTTAATGTGACATCTTACTAAACCAAATGCAGAGATCAGTGTTGGGGTGGAAAACAGAAGGAACTAGAAACAGGGAAGACTGTGCTAGCCAACATCAGACAGAGGGGAGGGATTGTTCTAGCGGTATGTTAGCAATCTGCCTCTAGGGCAGCTGTCCTTCCCAGCAATCAAAGACTGGTTTGTGTGTATGTGCTCTGGGGCCAGCCAGCTTGGCAAGAAGTTTAAGGACTCAGCCACCCAATCCACAGTGAGAAGAGATGACCATTTCACAGCGGGAATGGAGGGCAGGGAAAAGACAAAACAAGGCAAAAAAAGGAAGGAGGAGGGGAACAAAGAAGTGCTATGGGTGCTATGTCAGTCTCTAGATGGTTGCCAACTGGTGGTCTGTGAGGTCCAAAGGTTTAAGGAAACCTTTGGAGCAGCGGTCGCCAACCAGTGGTCCTCAGACCACTGGTGGTCCATGAGGTCCGAAAGGTTGGCGACCGCTGGTCTAAATAGAGGGGGGAGAAGGGGAGGCCCAGAAAACTACCAATCATTCCCTAGTTATGTGCAAACAGACTTGCCAATACCTCTCAATACTAAAATCAAAGAATGGGTAGGTTTCTCCAGTTCTGGATGTAGTAGGGTGCCAATTGAAAGGACGAGATCTAAAGTGTAGAGCCCCAGCAATGCCTTTCAGACCCACCAAAATACCTGCAATATGTAGTTTAAAAGTTACATAAACATCTACCTCCTAGAATTTCTTTCTTAATTAAATCCTAGAGATCTATAAATAACAGTAGCACACACAAAAACTCAGTGAGATCCCCAATGATAAGAGATGGAGCACATTTCTGACTCAAGTGCTAAGATGCAAAGGGCCACAGTCAGAATTGACCCTCCCTAGTCCCTCGGAGTAGCTAGATGCTCTGAGACCCATTAGACACACAAAGGCAGCTCTCTTCTCAGTAGAGGCTTGCAGCAGAGCTCCTCTCCAAGGACAAAGAGATTTCACAGGAGAACCACAAAGACATCGCCCCTCTCCGTTTCCCCACTCCCAGCTTTCTCACTTCCTGTCACAGTAGCACCAGACCACAGTCTCCCAGAAACAAACAAATACAAAAGTGCTGGATTCTGGGCTGCAGGCCAACCGCATTCCAGGGCATCCTGTCTACCAATCACCAGCCAGAGCTCCCACTTTGCCCTGCTCAGTTCCTTATCATGTTCGGGGAAAACAACCCTCCTCCCTGCCCCAAGCCAATGCTGCATAGGACAAAGCTCAGGCCTTTAAAAATCAGCAGAAAGATATTGTGCGTGGATCTAGGGTTGGAGTGGGTAAGGGGATTTTTAAGATTCCTATTTGGTAAGTTTCTTCACTTTGGAGACACTGCGCTGGGGATTTTAAAACTACTGCTGCTATTATACTCAGCTCAGCTACATGTAATACATCCCAAAGAAAGCTTCATCATGCCAATCTGATCTCCAAACTGGATTCAGTCAATGGAATATTCCCACCTGGAGAACTACTTTAGGACACATCCTCTGTCACCTTCTCCATCACCCATTTCCACTGTCCTCCAAGTCTTTTAACACTTTTCCCCCACAAGCATAAAGCTGAGTCCTAAGAGGCCCCACAGAGAACAAACAAAGGCAGCAGACTCCACCCTACAAAGAGGCAGGATACAGGCACCAGCAGGTGCTAGGAGCAAAGTTCCCTACTTCCCTAGGGAATGAGAGGAGGATCCCTAAGAATTGCACAGTAGCCCTGGCAACAAAGAGGTCAAGACAAAACCTCCGCTTTTTTTTCTCACCACTCCCCGCCTCTGGGTCAGGGGCTGTAGATTTGGAACCTTGTCAGAAAAGAAAGCCTCCCTTCCTAATAAGGGTTCTCAGCTGCTTCCAAGACTGGGAGAAAGATACATATTTCCATTATCTTGTACAAGCCCAAGGGACCTTAGCCCTTAACCCCAGAAGCAAAGATGCAGACAGAAGTCAAGCTCTGTTAGCCAGAGTTTCTTGAAATCCAAAGTAAAGCCCTCTGCCCAAAGGGCTCAATTCCCTTTGCAGAAAGCATAGCACAAGGCTCAGCAGAGTTCTCCAACCAGAGGGATATTCCAGGCATAATATACCACCATCTTTTCTCCTCCCTTTCTTTCTCCTAATTTCCTTATCATTCTTGGATCTATTAAGAAGTACTCTGGGCTAAACTCTGATTTAGATAGTACATGATGCAAAAGGAGCTAAGTCTAAAACAGCACAACTTAGCCCTAACCAGTTATGTTCAGTGGTTAGAGCATGCCCCCACCCCCTCGGACCAATTGGTCGAAGGTTTGATTCCCGATCAAGGGCATGTACCCTGTACCTCAGTTGCAGGCTCTATCCAGGTCAGGGCTTGTGCTGGAGACAACCAATCAATGTATCTTTCTCACACAGATGTTTCTCTCTTCCCCCTCTCCCTCCCTTCCACTCTCTCTAAAAATCAATGGAAAAATATCCTTGGGTGACGATTTAAATAAATAAATAAAACAGCACAACTCAGAAGAAATTAGTACATGTCTAAATCTGATATAAGTAGGCAGAAAGAGGTAAGGCAGGAATATACACAATAGTCAGCCATTCCAGGGCTAGAGAGAAAAGAGAATATTTAGCAACACTGTTTTAGAACAGAATTTCAAAAGTAGGGCCTAGCCACTGCAAATTTTATCAATGAAGCACAAAAAAACAACAACAATAGTTTAAGATCTCTTACCTAGCATTGAATCAGAGTAACTCCCTTTTTCTCTCAAGAACAACTGAAAAATTAGTTACAATTGTTAGTATTCTTATCAGATTCTCCTTCATTCATAGCCCAGACCAAATAAATCAGTCAGTGAAGTACTATAGTGGTAGGTGGATACACAAAAGCAAATAAAAATAATAGTCTAGTAGGAGAGCTTTCTGAGATATTTGAGAGAGAGAGAAGTAAAAGACACACCCCAGAGACACAGAACTGGACACACCTAGATCAATGCTGCTGCTCCAAAAGGATACCTGACAGGTTCCTGCCTTGAATGATGGTGAGACAGAAAAAGAGTGCTGACTCCAAAATATAGTCACCCAGGGTGTGAGGGAGGAAAGAGACTAGTACAGCCAACTGATTACAATTCAGCAGG
>NW_006296619.1:339797-362949 GCF_000327345.1 Myotis davidii | reverse complement strand
AGCAGAGGTTCTGGTTCTAATTGTATCTCTAACTGTTTGCAGACATATTTGGAAAATCCACCGAAGGAATAAGGAATGGGTAAGAAGAAAGGCAATGGATGGGCCCAACGACTTAAGACGAATACTCAATGGTTGGAAAAGCATGAATCTGTTTTGCTAACTTTCCACATTTCCCTTTCTCACCAAATCAGGCCCAACGCTAAAAGCACTGGAGGGAGGGGAGGCAGAGAAAAGAATGTGATTGGGGAAGGTTAGCTACATCACAACTAGCCAGTGTCCCGCATAGAATTAAGAGAATCCAATCCCCTGAAAAGTCCCTTTCCAAAGAAGATATGCAAATCGCCAACAGATATAGGGGAAAAAATGCTCATCATCACTAATCATCTGGGAAATGCAAATCAAAACCATAATGAGATATTACCTAACACATGAAATAAATAAATAAAATAAAATAAAATAAAAAGAGAATCCAATCCCACTGTTTGAAAGATACTGGGACTCTGCTAAAACACATCCAATCCCTCTGCCACCCACCATCCCCCACCATCCCCACTCTTAAAAGAAGCATAATTGAGATAGCTTGATGAAGGCACCAGCTGTTTCCACCACTCTCCCTCCCCCCAACTCCAGAGACCACAGTTCAAACTCACATCAAACACTTAATACAATTGACAGACCAGTAGGAAGGAGAAGCCTGGACTAAAATAGCAGGAAGAGTGCCAACTGGCCCCACTAAGAAGGAATGCTTTCTTGGCTCACTGTAAAAATAAGAAACCTTTGACATCCCCTCCCCTCTGCCTAATTATGTTCTCCTTTCCACAACCTATCCCACAGTGTCAAATGGATTGCAGTTTTTCCTCTTCAGCTCCTTGATCTATTTTCAAATGTCAGAAAATACAGGGGCAATATAAGGTTGAATGTAAAATAATACTTAGGAGATTGGAAGGCTTCCTGGACTGCAACAGCCAACCCTAGTACAGGGCTCCCACATAAGGACAAGGAGATAGGAACCCGCATAGCACTCTTTTCCGTGTTTCAAGTAAGGAAAGAATGGAGAGAACATTGTTTCCACACTTGAACATCAATGGTAACCCAATTTCTCAAGGCATGAGTAGCCAGTTAAAAGTATTAACTTGATCAGCCCCTCCACACCCACATTCTAAGTTGACCAGAGTTAGCCAAGAAGGAAGGGAAGGAAGTCAGAACTTCCTTTACAGACAGGAAGTAACATTGGCCCTTCCTGTCGAATTTTAAACAAATTGTCCAGTTGAGTTTCAATGTTAACATCCTCTCCTGACTTGTTCCACAATTTCAAAATGGAGAGGGGATATGAAGATTATCTTAAAGTTTCCCTTCCCCTAACAGGCAAGTCCAAGAGTGCTGGCATAACCCCCAAATCAGGTGGTGACATCTGTAATTCCAAAACAGTATAGGATAGCGTGGTAGAAAACTTGAGATTAGCCACTTGCTCACCATGTCCACTACCATGAGCTATTCTTCTCTACTTCTCATACTAATCAATGACCACTCACCTGAGAAATCACATAGATATGTTGCTTAACTCAAATGTTTAGGTTTTGTGGTCCTCAAACCTGAAAGCATGGATTTAAATATAAGGATAGATGGAATAACACAATCTTAAATCCTATATTCTAGACTCAGAACCTAGAAAGAACTGTCTCCCTTTGGAATTCTGAGTTGCTACCCTGGATCCCTATTTACATTGCAGATTGGGCAAAAAGATTAATTTTAAAATGTCTTAGTTTAGCTTTCCTCCAAGGAACAAAGAACTGTGCCACTTTTTGAAAGATTGGATCAGTTCAACATTCCATCCCAAAAGAAACCCCAAAGTCCTAAATCTAGCATTTAAGATCCTAGATAATTCTAGCCTTTTGACAATATCTATATATATAAAAGCCCAGCAACCAGAATGGTTGAACTACCAGAATGACCAGAACAACTGGTGGCTAAGATGCGCACTGCAGCAGCCAACCCACCTGATCTGGGCCCTGATTGCCCCCCCGACCCGACCCCCTGGCCAGCCCGGCCCCGATCAGCCCCCAACACCTCGATCGGGAACAGGCCAGCCAGCCAACCACCCACGGCCTCTCCCACCCGCCAGCCTGGCCCGATGGGCCCCCATAGGGGCAGGCTGGCCATACCCCACCCATGCACAAATTTGTGTACCAGGCCTCTAGTAATAGAAATAATCAAAATCTCTGGATTCAAGTGTTAACCCTGACACTTATCCAAGCAAGTTATTTTAACTTCTGGTTTGAGTAAGATTAAGTGAGTGGCAAAACATTTTTAGAAAAACCATAAAGAGAAATATTTCCAACAAGGTAGTATGTGTCACTAAAGATTTAGAAAATTAGAATGGCATTGAATAAGATTCTTTCAAGACAACTAAAAACATCTACAAATGTAGACATAATACATATCAAGCAGTTACTTTGAAGCAACTTCAAAATTTGGGGGAGCCCAGACAATGTGAATCAGTGGTTGAGTGCTGACCCATGAACCAAGAAGTCACCAGTTCTATATCCAGACAGGGGGTCAGGGCACATCCCTGAGTTGTGGACTCAATCCAGGCAGTTGATGTTTCTATCTCGCTTTCCCTCTCCCTTTCACTCTCTCTCTCAAAATCCATAAAAATGTATTTGTAAAAATATTTGGGGGAATCTCTGATTTCCTAGAATAATTCCTATGCAAGATGATACAGTTACCTGACCATAGGAAAAGGAAATAGAAGGGGGGGAAAAAGTTTCATGATTGAGGTCATCTCCCAAGGATGATATTAAGTAACAGATGACAACTAGATAGGTATAATTAAAGGGAAGAACAGAGGTTAAGTAAGGTCAAGCTAAACTCCAAACAAGAGAGGGAGACAGAGACTTCCTTCACTGGGGGACAGACTAGCTAAACCAGAAATCTACAGAGGGAAAGTAAGAATGGATGATTCAAGACACAAGTACTCTGGTAATCAGAAATCCTTTTACTTTCCCATATGGGGTTACCACAGGACATCACTAATTGGTGCTTCTTCCATCTTACCAAAGTATACCAGGCCAAGTAATTCAGTATATGCTTTAATAATCTTTATTGCTTAAACATACATATGGAAAGGGGAAAAAGACATACAGTTAGTTATCAGGAATGATCATCTACCCCAATGTGCAAGACAGAAATATGGATATGGTAACCTATAAAATGGTCCCTGAAAGTCATTAAATCCCAATGATTAAACTTTGGCAAAACTAGAGTTTTTTTGGTCAAATAAGCAAAGGAAAAGAGTTAAGTAGGGCAGGCATAATATTTGGTCAAAAGCACAAAAACCAAACCAACAAATGTACTCAAAAGGGAACTGTGCCGGATTTAGGTTATTACTTCTCCTGTTCACAGAAAATTGACTATGGAGGTAAGAAGGTGGAGAAATATATTTCTCTAGGGAAGAAAATTTTGATCTCACTTCCCAAATACAGACAGGCTTATTCTAAGTCATTGCCCTACTATTTATCTCCTAGACAAGGGTCATCAACCTATGCAAAATCTGCTACTCTGCAAATTATTTGCTGACTATACTCACTTGAACTTCTGCAATGGGACAAAGATGGCAGTTAAGTCAAATATTGCCTAAACTCCTTACAAATACACAAAGGTTAACAGCTATTGTCTACGAGATCTGAAGTGAGACAACAACTTTCTTTGTACTGTACAGTGAATGATGAGGTCCTATATTACCCTCTTCTTCCCCCTCAACACACTCCAATGGTGCCTCTCTATATAGGTCCAGTTCTCCCATCTCTCTAGCTGGCTGGTAAAAACGAGCCTCAGGGCCTTTGTACTTTCTACTCTTATCTACATGACTCCACCCTAATTACATCTAGATCTCTCTCAAACATACCTTTAAGTGAGGCCTTCCCTGACCACACTATTAAAAAAACCTCACATCCCTCCTTGCACTTATTCAGCACCCTACATATTCTACTTTATTTTTTCTCAACAACATAATATGTATTTGTTGCTTATTTATCTGTCTCTTTCAACTATAATATAAGTTCTGTGAGTATCTGGTAAGTATACTTACTGTTTAGTCCAGCATATAGCAAATTCTCAAATTTCCTTTGAATGAAGAATGTTTTACTTTTTTAATGAAAACAAACAGCTAAATTAAAAAAAAAAAAGAAATCAACTTTGCTTCATTTTTGTACTATAATCTTTTTTTCTCTTGTTATCTTAGGCCTATCAATTGGGGTCTCCTGTAGCTTCACCTGCAGATTTCGCTGACCTTCAGGAAGGCAGACATTCAAATAGCCAACTCTGCCCTGATTTAACAAAGTGGTCAATGGAGAAGAGAACAGCAGAGGGGTTATAGAACTCCCATTCCAACAAAGAAACAGTGGAAAGAAATCAGATTGGCACCAACTTCTCCTTTAAAATAGACTACTCTATTTTAAAAGTGTGCTGAATATACACCAGCTACTTTATTTCAATGAGATTTATTTCACTTGCAATGAACTGTAGGTGCTTTGATAAAGGTATTGAAAAGTTGACCTAGTTTCTATAACAATGTCCTATGTCCACAACTATCAGAATATATTTTAGTTTCTTAAAATACAAGCTCCCTAAAACAAAAATCTTTTTACTCCACAAAAAACTCTAAATGTGCTACTGTATTCCAATATAGAACAACATGGGAAGCACACACAAACCTGACATTTACTCTGGAAAAAGTAAATTTCATTTGCTCTACTGTCAAATTAACCAAAATGAGTAATTAACTAGCAAATGTGGATGAGACTGAAAATGGAAAAGATAAAAACTAATCTAAATTTTTGATCTCTTACTAAAAGAGATCAATCTTCTGAGATGACAACAATTAATCCTAATTTAGATCTAATTGAAATAAACCAGAAGCAGTAGCCTAATATTTGTACCTTTAGCACATGAGTTAAATCCTATATAATAAAAGGATAATATGCAATTGACCCTAACGGCAGAACAACTGGGAATCACTGGTTATTATGACACACACTGACCACCAGGGGGCAGGCACTCAATGCAGGAGCTGTCCCTTGGTGGTCAATGCACTCCCACAGGGGGAGCTCTGCTCAGCCACAAGCCATATTGATGGCTGCTAGTACAGCGGTGGTGGTGGGAGCCTCTCCCGCCTCCTCAGCAGCACTAAGGATGTCCAACTGCAGCTTAGGCCTGCTCCCCGCTGGCAAGTGGACATCCCCCGAGGGCTCCCGGGCTGCCAGAAGGATGTCTGACTGCCAGCTTAGGCCCAATCCCCCCAGGGAGCGGGCCTAAGCCAGCAGGTGGACATCCCCCAAGGGATCTTAGAATGAGAGAGGGCACAGGCTGGGCTGAGGGATGGCCCCACGAGTGCACAAATTTTTGTGCACCAGGCCTCTAGCTTATTTATAGTAAGAATCAGAAACTTTTCCCATATTGTTAGTGAGGCAAAGCAACAGCCATAAAGACCAACAACCTAAAGGGAAAATAAATAGGGCAGGGAAAGGGAGACACCAGAGAACAGGAAAGCAAACAAAAAGGAGAAAACTAGGAAAATCAGCCACTGGTTAAAAATGTGCAGACCTGGGTGGGGGAGTTTGACAGAAAGCTATGAATACCAATTGAAATTAGTTTAAATACTATTCAGAACACTAGTTTTATGGGTTACTTAATATGAAGGAAAGGAAGGAAAACTGTAGGCTGGAAGAAACCTAGAAGTTTCCAAACACGGCTGCATCTAATACATATATTTTCCACAGGCCACAGTTTGACGATCTGTAATAATAAAGGTGTAATATGCAAATTGACCAAACAACCGAAGAGCAGAACAACCTTCCAGATGACCACGCTATGACACGCACTGGCGCCAGGCCAGCCAAGGCAGGTGCCATGTGATTGGTCAGGGGGGTCCCGCCATTGCCCCATGATCACCCCACAGAGGGAGGCCCAGGCCACCCTCTGCGGGGTGATTGATGGGGGGGTGGGGGGGTCTCCACGATTGATCGCCCCAAAGAGAGAGCCTCTGTGTGGCAACCGGTAGTGGAGCCCCAGCCGGGTAGGGGGTGGGCCTTCCTCTGCGGTGCAATCAATCTGGGGGCCCCATGATCAATCGCCCTGCAGAGGGAGGCTGAGGCCAGCCAAGTAATCACACCCTACTCCTGTCACCAGCAGAGGGAGGCGACTAGTGGCGGGGAGCAAGGGGCCAGCACTGCATAGATGGCCCTGATCGCCAGGCAGGCCTAGGGACCCTACCCGAGGGGCCCCAGATTGTGAGAGGATGCAGGCTGGGCTGAGGGACATCCCCCCACACATGCACAAATTTCATGCACCAGGCCTCAAGTTCCATACATGAGTAGACCTCTTTCTTAACAACCACACTTCTTGCTCGGCTGGCATGGCTCAGTAATTGAGTGTCAACCTATGAATCTGGAGGTCACAGTTCAATTCCCAGTCAGGGCACATGCTCGGGTTGTGGGCTAAATCCCCGGTAGGGGGTGTGCAGAGGCAACTGATCAATGATTCTCTCTCATCATTGATGATTCTATCTCTCTCTCCCTTCCTCTCTGAAATCAATAAAAAAAATTTTTTTAAAAAAGAAGCACACTTCTCACAGGAAGCATTGATGAACTCAAAATTGCTACATGTCTCAGTTTTATTAATGTCCATAAATAAAGATTGAAATAGAGAATGTTTCTTAAACATAAAAGAGGGAGGTTTATTTCAAGAAAAGGGATAGTAAAAGCTGCCTTCATTTCTATGTAACGGTTTCCTGTACAACCACTCATAATGCAATGTTATCCTTGAAAACTTCAAGGTAAAGAATCTGATTCAAAGTCAAGAGTAATAAACCAAAACTAAGCTTTTTCAATCCATTCTCTGCCAAAATTAAAGTTTACCCTAGGATGCTGGAGTTCTGTCTCTTATAGATACAAAATGATGAGAAACACTTGTACTGCTTTTCCTTTTTTTTTTTACTAAAGCATCCAAGTCTCTGAAGAAATTACTGCAAGATATTCAAGCTTTGCCACCTGTTTTTCTTTCCCCACTCACACCTCACTTTACTTCATTAAAAGTTATCCATCCACAGCACGCTTATTTTGAACAACCACATCCACACCACTCCCAAACTTGCCTATTACTAAAGATACTTTTTCCCATTAAAAAAAAAAGTTAGCTTATCCATCCAGGAAGTCCATTTATTCTCTAATATAAGCATCTATATCTACCACAGAGTCTCAGGTTTTAAGAGACCTTAAAGGGCATTTATTCCAACAGACAAATTATGTTTGAGTTCATTTAAAGTATCCATTCTAATAGCAAGCACTTACAAGATATTAACATGAGCTGGGAACTGTTCTATGAATTTTAAATATATTAAATCATCTGATGGTCACAACATCCTATGCTATGGTTAATATTGTCCTCATTTTACAGACAAAGAGACCAAGGCATAAAGCAATTAAACAGCTTACCCAATATTACATGGCCAGTAAGTGGCAGAGCAACATTTGATCCCTGGCAGGCTGGCTCCAACATCCATGCTCTTACCTACTATGCTATGCTGCCTTGCCTCTCCATATTTATGGAACTCTCAGATTGGAAAGTTCCTGTTTGATTAGCATATTGATCAAAAAATAGAGAAAAGTAAAGCATCTGTGGCAAATGTTAACAATGGTGTCTAAATGAAAGAAGAGTATATAGGAATTATTGTGCTATTCTTGCAACTTTAAGTCTGAAATTTTTTCAAAATTAAAAGTTAAAAATTGCCCTAACCAGTTTGGCTCAGTGGATAGAGCATCAGCCTGTGGACTGAAAGGTCCCAGGTTCGATTCCGGTCAAGGGCATGTACCTTGGTTGCGGGTACATCACATCCCCAGTGGGAGGTGTGAAGGAGGCAGCTGATCGATGTTGCTCTCTCATCGATGTTTCTAACTCTCTATCCCTCTCCCTTCCTCTCTGTAAAAAAATCAATAAAATATATATTTTTTAAATAAAATTTTAAAAAGTTAAAAATTTACTTTTATCATCGTATAATGGGACATGTTTTGTGAAAGTAATGCCCAAATTACCTGTTTAAAGGCAGCTTTAAAATAAAGAAAACTCTGGATCCTTATAATATCCCCACTCCATGCCTGATCCAAATTGCCCACACTATTCGAGTCAGACTGAAGGACTCACTGGAGAAGTGGCCCTAAAAATGGGGAACACTATCCCTAAACCGGAATAGTAAATGTGGGCCATGTTCTCAATGCTTAATATTTAATAATCAACAATATACAATATACAATTCTAAGTAGAATTAGGGAGAAAAAGTATTTCCAAAAATACATTATACAACATAACTAAATACAAATAAATCCATGCCCTTATTTCCCCTAGCCTAGTTCTAACCTGAACAGTTGTTTTCCCCTCCTTACAATCTCCCTGCCAGACTATCTCAATGCTCTCTATTAGAAACCTTGAAGGCAGCTGCATTGGGCAGAGAAATCCTACTTCAGCATTTCCTCTCCTTTTGCAAGAGGAGAGAACATGAAATCACCCACTGATTACCTACAATTTATTCCTTTAGGCAAGTTTCTTGTTACTATTATTCTAAATTATACATGAAAAATTGGGTTCTTAAACTCATAAACTTCCCAATACACTTTGTGAACAAAATCTCCTGAAGTTTCATGGTGGAAGCAGTGACCAACAATACAGTGATATCCAAACACAATTCCGTTGAAACACTAATGTTCAAACTATCATCCCAATCTTTTTATGTTCTTATCAACAAATATAAAAATCACTCATTCTGACATGGCTGAAAGCAATATTCCCCTGATGCTGGCCTAATATGTTTAAGGTAACCAGTTCCTCTCCCCTAGAAGTGGCAACATTAAGATTTCAATGATTGAAGTTAACAGCTGTCTACATTATGAAATGAACTGATGAAGACCCTTACTGTTTTTTTTTTTCATGTATTATTTTTATTGATTTCAGAGAGGAAGGGAAACAGAGAGAGAGAGAAACAGCAATGATGAGAGAGAATCACTGATCAGATGCCTTCTGCACGCCCCCTGCTGGGGACCAAGCCCACAACCCAGGCATGTGCCCTTGATCAGAACCTAGCCCAGGACCCTTCAGTCCACAGGCCAACACCTTATCCACTGAGCAAAACTGGCCAGGGCGACCCTACTTCTTTATACTATTCTTTGGACTGCTTTCCCAGGAAAGAAACAGAATTAAAGAAAATTTTAAATTTTAAATCTTCAATATTTAAAGAAACTTTACTTAAAAATGGAATGTGGGAGATGACTCAAAGGTTGAAATTGAAACTACAGATTAGAGTAAAAGTTTCAAAATTACATTTCAATTTTATTAATTTAGGTGGTATTGCTTCCTATCTCAACGTCCTTTCAGCCTTCCCCACAAAGGTCCCTCACTCATTCCATCAAGATCCTTATTTAAACAAGGCTTACTGAATACCTCAGTGATAAGATAATACCTACATTCAAGCAGCTCATACTCTAGAAGGAAAGACAAAAGTAAATAGACAATTTTAATACAGTGTGATAACATTTGAACTACCCGCTATAAGCCTCTGTCCTGCAAATTGGCAGTATCATTCCAAACCACATGCCTGAAAATTCTCTGGAAAACATTTCATTGATAATCAGTGAACTCTGAGGCATTTCCAGTAAGTTTAAGAAAGGACAGCAATGGTGTGCATATGGAAAGATCCCTGTTCTAAAGATTGAAATAATAGCCATAATAGCATACCTACTTCTCCATTGCTTTATGGAAAGTGGATTTTTTACATATGTTATTCCAATAGGGAGGAGGTAAGCAATCTAAGTGAGGACTGACCCTCTGCAAGATGAAACACCCTTTCCTTTAGCAAAGGCTGATTTTAGTTCTGGCTCTTTTTTCTATTCTCTCTGGAGAATGGCAGTGCATTAGTGGTTAAGTCTGTGGACTTGGTAGGTAGTCAGGCCAGGGTTTAATCCTGGTCTTGGCCACTAACAAGCAGTGAAATTTCCAGCAAACCTCAGCTTCTCTGAGGCTCAAATCCTTTAAGAAAACAAAAACAGTTGTTGTGGGAAATTAAGTAAATAGTTTATGCAAAATGCTTAGCACCACGAGAAAAAAACAAGAGAGGGAGAGGGGCTGGCATTTAATAAGGGGGCCATCAGATACCAAAATAGAAAGCAATAAATTATACAGAGCTAATAATTTTTTATTCCAATTGAATAGTGATCTATGCTTAATTTATTTGCACCCATCCCTAGAGAGCAACTACCTCATAAACTTAAGGATAAATTGCAATTACTGGGAGCTTTTTTTTTTTAAAGATTTCCAATAGTCCCAATTCTTATAATAGCTGAGAGAACATGTTCTAGCCCCTCTGACTCTCCATAACTGAAACCCTAAGAAAGGCACTACAATTCTAACCACCAACAAGAAACCCTCACCTGGAACACAGATTATACCTTAGTCATATAACAAAGAAACCAACAGTACATGGGAGTCAAACAAGGAAAGAAAAATCTGCATAACTCATACTTACTTGTCATTTTTTATCCCAAAACCAAAATGATGAGCAAAACAAAAATCTAAAGATTTACTTATTCGTACCCCTTATTATATTTCCTGAAAGAACCAGTAGAGGTGAGGTAAAAGACAATCTTCCATTTTATCATCCAAAAGGCTCTATAGTACATACCAGTTAAAACAATGCCTCAGTTCGTGGAAATAGTCCTGGACGACAATTAACTAGGATGCTCACTGCAGCCACACAAAGCCCAGTATTTAAAGCTGGACCCAAATCACCACCATTCAGTCATCCAGAACCTATTTTCAAACTGCCTTTGTACTCCTTCAGATTCCCTCCTCCCTCCCCCTAAAGGTTGAGTAGGAAACCGACACTCTGGCAGCAATATGACCAACCCTTCAAAGATCCACCAAGAAACCTCCCTAGGCTGAAGTCAAAAACAGAGAACATTTGAAAGAGAAATTGGAAAATATCAAATAAGAACTAGAGCCCAACAGATTATAGACATTGTCTTTTTTCTTTCTTTTTAACTGCACTTGCTATAATTATGAGATCCAGACATGAAAAATCTTACTGTAGCCCTTGCAGATTATATTAAAAGGAGGAACAAAGTTGTTTCCTATGAAGCCACAACCTCATAAGGATGAAATCATCTTGCAAAAAATACTCTCAGTTCTAGAAAAGAAATACAAGGAAGTACTATAGTCTAAAAAGAATGGGGGGGGGGGCACAAAAATCAGAGGTTATAGACATATCAGTTTAAAGCTAATGAGCAGCTTACATATTAAGGCCCATCTTGTTACAATTAGGGCAGCACTTAATCCAGCTATAATTTTCAGACTGATTCGCATTTTCAACGATAGAAGGAAGAGAACACTCAGTTTTCAGCTACTGATGAGTTGGCTATATAATTATCTAGAATCAGTATTTTTTACAAGAACATATCTGCAAAAACAAACAAATCTTAAGATTAAATATAAGATTTGAAAGCACAGTCATGGGCCTTTAGCTCTTACAGATTTCTGATTTCACAGCAAACAAAAACTTACCTCCAAAAAAGAACTTTCAGTTTTGTTTAAAGTAAGAATTCCCCTTGTGCTTTCTCAAATCCTTTCTAAACACTAAAGTTTTATGTACAACATAAGTGTTTTCTCTTAGTCTAGCCTTATTTAATCCATGGCCCTTTAAGAGAGCATAAAGCTGAAAATATTTTCAGGTGTGTTGCCACTTTACTCAGGTGAACTAAAAAAAAGCATGATTAAGATGTCCTAATCCCTTTCGGCACATACACCAAATGCTATCGTATTTACAGATTGAAAATACAACACCTCCACAAATCTTTGCCATCAAAGGTAGTTTTAGAAAAGGGGATTACAATTCAGTTAACATGGACCCATCTGTTTTCTTTTATAAGGCAAAGCAGGGAGGCAACGTCTAGCAGGAGAATGAGGCTCCCACCCACCACACCTGGAAAGTAAAAGAGGGATCCACCCAGGAATAGCTGGGCTGAAACCGATCTGGGCCGTTCAAACTCTCTGTGGGAGAAAAACACCACCGATTAAGCTGCAAAGCCCCTAACAACTTTCCACTTCCACAAATCTAATGATAAAAGGGAAAGAAAAGTTTTGAAACACATGAAGTAGCATATGTATAACCAGCTTCTGACCCAGACAAATTCCTTTCCCAACTCACACGCAAAATGCCAAAAAAAAAGAAACCCAACCTTTGGTTTGGTCTCTGAAAACACAAGTTTGTAAGCTTAATCCAAAAAAATATATAAAATCAAAGAACACACCAAAATGTAAACTTTTGGAGTTGCTCTCACCCCCTCTGAATCTATTCATCTCTATCAGAGAGACCTAGAAGTTTGTTTCTGAATCTTGAATATTTTACCTTTTAAAAATATAATAAAATTCCCCAAAGTAAGAAGAAAAATTAATAATTGCTTAAAAGTTACCCGTCAGCATAGCAGAATCTCTCGTTTTTAAATTCCCTCTGGTTACCGTAAGGCAAAAATTCGATTTGGGTTATCCTCCTTTACCCGTCTGAATACACATTTTTTTAAAAGGCACACACCTCAAATGTGGACTTCTGTAAACCAGTCCTTTAAGAAAGAAACCCAAGGCTTCGTCAATGTGTTGAGAAAGACAAATCCAGCAAGGTAGTTGATTTTTTTCGCCACCTCTTCCTCCTTTCAGGATCTTTCCTGGTCTTCTTTCTCTCCCTCTTTTTTTTCCCTCAGATCCAACACCTAAAATGGAAGTTGCACCCAGCCAAAGGCTAGGGAGCCTGGGTGGTGACAAACTGATCTGGCAGCCCTACCCCCTCGCTTTCCTAAGTGATGTCAGTCCCTGAGAACTTCCAATAGGAGCCAGGCATAAATCAGGGAGCAGATTTTATCCAATAGGAAACTTCATTATAGGAAATTAAAAAAAAAAAAGGAAAGAGAGGAGGAGAGAAATGGGGAAGTTTTATATATATATTTATATTTAAAGTGGAAACCGTATAATATCGGAGGAGTTACCGCAGGGCTCTGGGGCCCCTAAGGAACAGAGCTTTATAGAAGGGCATGCCTAAGAGAGTCGGTTCTCTTTGAGGGTGTGGCTCTTGCTCTCTCTCCCTTCCTTTCCGGGTGAGGAAAAAGAGCTGATTTTATTTGCCTGCTGCTATTTGATTTGTTGCTTTCTACCCCAAAGCATTTTCCCAAAGGAAGCAATGGAGAGAGAAATCCTAAAAATAGAACTATTATATGGTGATTGGGATGATAAAGGATATCTGAGGTAAACTCGCAGATTCATTATTTTGGTTTAACTGCATTAGAGCTAATTAGAAAAAAATAAATGCCTGGACTTAAACAATTCTTAATGTCTATACTTTCAACTAGAAGGAAGCTGAATCCACTGGATTGTTGAGGAAAATCACTGTCTTCCCATTTGTCCCCAAATTAAAATAATGTGGGTTTGAGGGACAGAATAAATGGAATCCAACAAACAAGCAATATATTTACAGAAGATAACAGCATGTGTAAGGAAAAGTCTCACATCAAGAAAATTAGCTTTCTTTGTGAATTTCAAGCTTCTCTAGCTCATACATTCTCCTATTACACCTGTCCTAGAAAGTAAAAAGGATTATACAGGTATTCTTTTTCTGAGTTATTTTAATATGTTGTTAACCATTATTCACCCCATGTTTGATCTATAGTCCCATAGACCCTCATATTTGGTCTAAAGTGTCCAAAAGAACGCCTGAGAAGTGCTAGAAGACCAAACAGGCATCACAGCACTTGTTTGATGGGCTTTAAACAAACTAGAACGAACAGACTTTAGCTTTCATTATCTAAGATTCATCTCCTATTACCTTATCACATCAGCTAACTCTACTTTCCATCTATTCCTGCTCCTCCACAGCAAGTTCAAAAGCCAAAGGTAATTGCCAAAGGAAAACAATCAGCACAGAAATGTTTGCTGATTTCATGGGTTCCTAGATCAGAACCATATTCTAAATATTGTATTATTTTCTAGAAATGGATTGGTCTTGTTTCCCTCACACCACCACTAACAACTTGCAAGTGCTTTGCCTTCCCTTTTCGTGTGTATGTGTGTGTGTATGTGTGTGTGTGTGTGTGCGCGCACAAGCACACGCACGCACACGTATGTGTTTTCCTGTCTTCTACCACCAGAAGATAAGTTCCATGAAGGCATGAACAGTGTCTTTCTAGTACTGGTATATCCCAAGAGCTCAGCCTTATAGCAACAGATGAATGAGTGAATAAAGTCTCTTGGCTTACTACTTATGTAATCCTGGACAACATTAATGTATTTGTAGATTATATTCAAAATCTAGCCCAGCTGGTGTGGCTCAGTGGTTGAGCGTTGAACTATGAGCCAGAAGGTCACAGTTCGATTCCTGGTCAGGGCACATCCCAGGTTATAGGCTCTATCCTCAAAGAGGTACTTGCAGGAGGCAGCCAATCAACGATTCTCTCCCATAATAGATGTTTCTATCTCTCTCTTCCTCTCTGAAATCAATAAAAATATATATTTCAAAAATATATATAATTATATATAAAACATTTTAAAAGATAACTCAATGGTGAAAAAGTTATTACAATTTAAATAATCTGAAACAGCTATCTTCAAATAGAGCGTCTCAAGGATTAATATGCGCTAAGGAAAAACTGTTTACACTCAATTTATAAAAAATAAAAAGACTAGCCGAAACCGGTTTGGCTCAGTGGATAGAGCGTCGGCCTGCGGACTGAAGGGTCCCAGGTTCGATTCCGGTCAAGGGCATGTACCTGGGTTGCGGGCACATCCCCAGTGGGAGATGTGCGGGAGGCAGCTGATCGATGTTTCTCTCTCATCGATGTTTCTGACTTTCTATATCTCTCACTTCCTCTCTGTAAAAAATCAATAAAATATATTTTAAAAATAAATAAATAAATAAATAATGAAAAGACTAGTTCTAATTATTTTAAGCACCTACTGTGAGCCAGTAAATGTCAAGAATAATGAGATAGACATATTTCCTGCTCTCAGTAAGCTTATATTCTATCGGGGGGAGAAAGATTAATAAGTAAGGTGCCAGATGGAAGATTATACAGAGATTTCAGAGTCTGATGAGAATGACTTTTGGCCTGTTTTAAATATTTTTTATTGATTTCAAAGAGAGGAAGAGAGAGAATCATAGATCTGCTGCTTCCTGCATGCCCCCTACTGGGGATCAAGCTCAAAACCCAGGCATGTGACCCAACCAGGAATCGAACAGTCATGGGTCAATGTTCAACCACTGAGCAAAACGAGCCAGGCGACTTGTGGTCTGTTTTATTTTTTTACTTTTTTTTTTGTTTTAAATCCTCCCCCAAGGATATTTTTACATTGATTTTTAGAGAGAGTGGAAGAGAGAGAGAGGGAAAGACAGAGAGAAATATCAATGTGAGAGGAGCACATCAATTGGCTGCCTCCTGCATGAGCCCCATGCAGGGCCCCGGGCCAGGGAGGAGCCTGCAACCAGGTATGTGCCCTTGACTGGAATTGAATCCAGGACCCTTTGGTCCACAGGCTGATGCTCTATCCTCTGAGCCAAACTGGCTAGGGCTTGTGGTCTGTTTTAGATTGTATGTCAGGGACAAACTCCCTAGAGAGGTGACATTTAAGTTGAAATCTGAATGGTAAGAAGCAGCCAACCACGAGAAGATATGAGCAATGATAACTACTAATGCCAAAGCTTTAGAGTGTGGGGTTGAATCACACTGGATCCAGCAGAGTTGTTGCAAATGAGGAGGGAGGGGTAAGCAGGAATCAGAACATGAAGGGTTCCTATAGGTTAGAGAAAGTAGTTTTTATTTTATTCTAGGGGAAAGCCTGTGAGGGTTTTAAACAGCAGAATGTAAGTTCTAACTCACATTTTTTTAAAGTTCAGGTTATCTATGTGACAAATGGATTAAAAAGGGAACAAAAGTGAAAGCAAGGAAATTAGTTTAAGGTCAAGTGATGGTGATAAGCAGTTCACTACAGTGGTAGCAGTAAAAATGGAGAGAAGTCAATGGATTGAGGATATGTTTAGAGATAGTGTTGTTTTTTGTTTGTGTTTTTCCCCCTTCTTTCTTTCTTTCTTTTTTTTCTGTATCATTGAATATTACATTCAGTGGTCAGTTTTATAACTCTCCCAGTTTAACTTTCCCACCCATAACTGTCACCACTTACTTAACACATAAAGAAACACGAGATAGCCCTAACTGGTTTGGCTCAGTGGATAGAGCATCGGCCTGAGGACTCAAGGGTCCCAGGTTCGATTCCAGTCAAGGGCATGTACCTGGGTTGCAGGCACATCCCCAGTAGAAAGTGTTCAGGAGGCAGCTGATCGATGTTTCTAACTCTCTATCCCTCTCCCTTCCTCTCTGTAAAAACCAATAAAATACATTTTTAAAAAAAGAAACACAAGATAACATTAAATGGTGAAAGGTTAGAGAAGAACTGGGAAATAAAATTGTAGTTTAAAAATAAATATTAAAGGGGGTCTGGGGCAATGGAGGGGAAGGACACATATGTAATACCTTAATCAATAAAGAAATTTTTAAATAAATAAAATAAAAATAAAAATTAAAATTCTTATATGGTGCAGCCCTAGTTTGTTTGGCTTTGTGGATAGAACGTCGGCCTGAAGACTGAAAGGGCCCGGGTTTAGTTCAGGTCAAGAACACACATGCCTGGGTTGTGGGCTCAATCCCCAGTAGGGAGCATGCAGGAGGCAGCCGATCAGTTATTCTCATCATTGATGTTTCTATTTCTCTCTCCCTTCCTCTCTGAAATCAATAAAAAAATACGTTTTTTAAAAATTCTTCATATACGGTGCAGCATGCTATGCTAGAGTGCTATGCTGTAATGACTCTACTTCTAAAACAGACTAAAATGCCCTAGCTGGTTTGGCTCAGTGGATAGAGCGTTGGCCTGCAGACTGAAGAGTCTCGGGTTCCATTCTGGTCAAGGGCACATGCGTGGGTTGTGGGCTCGATCCCCAGGGGCATGCAAGAGGCAGCCAATCAATGATTCTCTCTCATCATTGATGTTTCTATCTCTCTCTCCCTCTCCCTCTCCCTTCCTCTCTGAAATCAATAAAAACATATTTTTAAAAATTAAAAATAAAATAAAATAGACTAAAAATAGCCCAGCCAGTGTGGCCCAGTGGAGGAAGTCCTGGTTCAATTCCCAGTTGGGGCACATGCCCAGGTTGCTGGCTTGATCCCCAGTAGGGGGCATGCATAAGGCAGCTGACTGAAACATCGATGAGAGAGAAACATTGATTAGCTGCCTCCTGCACATCCCCCACCAGGGATGTGCCCGCAACCCAGGTACATGCCCTTGACAGGAATCGAACCCGGGACCCCTCAGTCCGCAGGCCGACGCTCTATCCACTGAGCCAAACCGGTTTCGGCTACATTCAGTAAAAATATATTTTAAAAAAATAAAACAGACTAAAACTATAAATGCCAAGAAGAAAAAAATCAATTACAAAAAAAACACTGTCTACCTGTACAGAGGAAAACAAAATCTTTTTACCCCTTTCTACCCTCTGGTGGCTACACATTACCATCCAAAGTTCGTCATTTTTGAAGCTCTAGGTAGGATGGCCATTTAACATTCCCTTTAAAAATTCTACTAATACATAATTTAACGATAATGATATTGGATTTTTAAAACATCAAGAAGTGAGTCTCTCTACTAATCCTAATAGGATATTGTACTCGTGAGGGGGGTAGAATATTTACATTTTTGTTATAGAACTCCATAGAATCACCTAAAACTGTACTAGTATTCCACTGCTTAATCCCATCCTGATTCCACATGAATAGATGCCATAAAGAAATATTGTTCTGACTTCTGTCTGTTTCCTCTTTTTTTTTTTTTTTGGCTTGCTTGCTTTTTTGTGCATCTGCATGCTGATCTAAAATCTATTATTCTTCTTCTTCTTCTTTTTATAAATAAAATCTATTCTATTTTTTTTAAATATATTTTATTGATCTTCTACAGAGAGGAAGGGAGAGGGATAGAGAGTCAAAAACATTGGATGAGAGAGAAACATCCATTAGCTGCCTCCTGCACACACCCTACTGGGGATGTGCCCACAACCAAGGCCTGGGACATTCAGTCCGCAGGCCGACGCTCTATCCACTGAGCCAAACCGGCTAGGGCCCTTCTATTAAGTTTTATGTCCTTTCAAGAATTGTTTCCTCTTCAAAATAGGGCAACTGACAACTGCAACCAAAAATGTCTCCTGTTCTCCTTTCTTTTTCTATCTTAAGAGCAAAAGCCGTGCCCTGAACGTTTGACTCAGTGAATAGAACCTCGGCCTGCAGACTGAAGGGTCCCATGTTCGATTCCAGTAAAGGGCATGTACCTTGGCTGCGGGCACGGGGCACGTTCCCAGTGGAGGGCGTGCAGGAGGCAGCTGATCGAAGTTTCTAGCTCTCTATTCTTCTCCCTTCCTTTCTGTAAAAAATCAATAAAATATATATTTTTTTAAAAAAAGAGCAGCAGCCTCAAACTAGGGAAAATATTACCTGACTTGGAAATACTCAACCACCCCCTCTCCCCAATAGTTCAACTACCTCAAATCCTTTTTTGAGAAAGTATTAGATATCAATCAAGACATATTTGAGCGTACTGTACTTACTACTCACCCCTCCACGTCTTGTCCCCTTCTCTTAGGCGACTTCCTTTTCTGCCTCCAGTTGGCCTCAGCAGGGACTGCTCCGTTTTAATTTATCTCACTTTGTCATCAATGGCTTTGGGTTCACCCACTTTCATACAGCGCTGGGCATCCGGTGACATCTAACCGAAGCTAGGAATCGGGCCTAGCACACACAGGGCAAGGACCCACTGTCCAGATTGACGACGTGGGTTGGCATTCTCGCTAAATGTTTATAAACTTGAGATCATTTAATTTTTCATATCATCCCTGAAAACAGCTGTTTCCAGTCAGGAAGTGTTCTAAACAAACCATCTCTGAAAGGACACCGCGGACCACTCCAGACGGGAAGTTCTGCAACCCTCTCTAGTCAGCAGTTTGCCAAAATTTGGAGCTGGAGTGGATTCTGGGAAAAATTTGAATTCAGAAAGTAGCTCAGTAACCTTGATCCTGGCCTTAGATGTCTGGTTGAGAGATTACGGGACAACACGTGAGGAGAGCCATCACCGGGACTCTTTCCTCCATTAAGGCTGGAGCGATCTTAACACGCCGCCGCCATTTGCAACCTCTTCTAGGAGACGCCGGAAGTCTCCTTCAAGTGTTCCGGGGCCTGCCCAATTGGAGAATCCAGACCCTGTTTTCGGGGTGTTCGCTCGGCGCTGAGGGAGAAGCCGGCTACCATCAGAATTCCTCCAACCCCACTTCTCTTCTCGCGCGGACCTTCTTCCCCTGGCTCTCGAGTACCTCGAGACTTAGCCTCCCGCCAAAGTGCTCCTCCTCCTGTGATTGGCTGTCCCAGAAACCTTCGGCCAATGGGGATGATGTATCCCGGCAGACTAAACCAGAGAGCTGGGGAGGAGCGAGGACGTCGGCCCCACGACGCATGTGCGCGAGAGCAGCGGCGCGAGTGCGCGTGGCCACAGGTTCTCACAGTCACCACCTCCCAGTGCATGAAGGTGTCCCGCAGGAAGAAGAGGACGCCGGAGAGACGGAGGCTGCAAAGCCCGCGCGGCCATAGCTGGCGGTGAGGGTGAACCCTGAATTCCGGCCTCCGGGATCCCCACACTCCATTCCCAGAAACCTCTGCGCTAAGGAGTCTCGTCAAAGGAGTTGGGCCAGGGCGCCCAGAGCCCAGAGCGTGAGGGCGCCCACTTTGCAGGGCCTTCCCTGTAACCCTGCTTCTTCCGCCAACTCCGATTCCCTTGGTTCCTGACGGACGGAGAGAGGAACCTCACAGCGACTCACCCACTGTGCTGCTTTCTTGGATAACCTTCCGGTGGCGAGTCTGGACATTGGGAGGAAGCAAGCACAGAGAGGACAGCAGGGGCAACTCCTACTGCAGGTGGGTCTGGGGGCTGGAGGGAGCTGGCGGGTTGGGAAGCTTCCTCAGGGCCTCAGTGTGGGCCCTTGCGACAGCTGCCAGCCTCTTCCATCCGCATCTCCGGCTGGATCGGTATTGAACCTATGCTTTCTTAATTTACTTTTTCACTTTTTTCTTTCCTTATAGTTTAACTCTTCGGATCATCAGTGCCACCTGACAGAAAACTGCATGCCAGGAGAGGAACACCAGCTGTGCAGTAAGTGTAAGGGGTTCAGGGCAAAACGCTGGAAATGTAGTTAGCCTGAAGTCAGAGTATCCTGTTTGTTTTGGTTGGGGTAGAATGCTTAATTATCCTTGTCCATTGTTAGCCAGGTAATCAACCGGACTGACAAACGACAAACCTGAAGGCCAGATTCTTTGCCAAATGGAATCCAGCTCGCTTTAGTCAAGAACATCTGAACCATAAGGTAATGTCCTAATTTCTGTGCCCGACGTTCCCAACTCCAGCAGCTTTTCTTTACAGTGCACCCTCTGCTGGTTAGTGTGGTAGATAGAATGAGCTCAGAAAAAAAGATGTATACACTTAAACTAGAGAATTTTATATTCATATTATTTCTTAAATGTTAAATTGAGGATTATACCCATGTAACTCTGGAGTGTGGTGCTCAGGAAGAATATGAGTAGTCAGAACTATAGGTACTGTGAATGAGGAAAGTTCAAGGATAAAAGCTACCATTTTGCGGGTGACGCCAGGCACTCACAGTACTAAGCTATTTTACCTGCATTGACTCATTTAATCTTTAAAACAACCCTAAGAGGTAACTACTGTTATCATTTCCATTTCATAGGTGAGAAAAGTGAGACTCAAAGAAGTTAGGTTATTTACCTGAGATTCAAATTGAGACTTATCTTGTATCTCCCTCATGAAACAACTATGATAGTCTTTCTTGAAATGCCTTGGCGCAATTATGGATCCTCAACTTTCAAATTTTCCTGCCATTTCAAAGACAGAAAAAGGTACAAACATAGTTCTGAAATGTATGTTCTTTTATCCACAGGAATCTCATCTGTGAAAACCTAGTTTTATTAATAGACCAACATGTGTTCTCCTGCCAGTCCCAAAATCATATACAGAAATTCCAGGTTCCTCCGGTTGGCTTTTCTACAGCTGTATCACCAGCAACAGAGTGGGGTATTCTGTGATGTCCTTCTGCAGGCAGAAGGTAAGAGACTGCAGCAGGTCCTCAAATAACATTGTTTTGTTCAATGTTGCTTTATTACATTAATGAGGAAAATAATATTGATTCCCAGATAGGGCCACTGTGGGTGTGGACTTTGCACTTTCTCCCAATGCCCAGGTACTAGTTTCCTTCCACATCCCAAAGATGTGAATGTTAGGTGAATTAGCATGTCTGAATTGTCCCAGTCTGAGTGGGTATAAGTATGTTTGTGAGTGCACCCTATAAGGGAAGGGTGTTTGTCCAGGGTTGGTTCCTACCTTGAGCTGCCTTATAGGCTTTGGCCACCTACAACCCTAAATTAGAATAAGTAGGTTGGAAAATAATTATCTGACTTGCTTTTATTAATCGTTAACTGTACATATACCTCACATTTATTACAGTGTTTAATACTGTGTTTTGGTTGTTCCTTATTTAATAGCTTGGTGACATTTTTGTGACCAGAAATATGCTTAGAAACTTAACTCTTGTTTACATCATTAACCTATGGTAAAATTAGTTTCTTTATAGTCATTTTGCTTAAAGTTGCAGTTTCTAAAAACCTATCAATGACATTGAGAACTTACTGTAGTGGGGACTCAATTGAAAACTCACCATAGAGTAAGATAAAAAAGACTTTAGAACCAGGGAGAGGAGGACAAAACCAGGGGGAAAAAAGTGTTCTTGCCTTTGAGCACTGTAAGCTATTTGGTAAAGAGCTGTTTGTTTTCTAGGACAGTTATATTTGCAAGAGTGAAAATGAGACATTTTTGCCGAAACCGGTTTGGCTCAGTGGATAGAGCGTCGGCCTGCGGACTGAAAGGTCCCAGGTTCGATTCTGGTCAAGGGCATGTACCTGGGTTGCAGGCACATCCCCAGTGGGAGATGTGCAGGAGGCAGCTGATCGATGTTTCTCTCCCATCGATGTTTCTAACTCTCTATCTCTCTCCCTTTAAAAAAAAAAAATTTAAAAAAAGAAAGAAAATGAGACATTTTTCTTTGAAAAAAATGAAATTAGCCCTAGCCAGTTTGAGTGGATAGAGCATCAGCCTGCAGATCAAAGGGTCCCAGGTTCAATTCTGGTCAAGGGCACAGTACCTCGGTTGCAGGCTCCTCCCTGGCCCACATGCAGGAGGCAACCAATCAATGTGTTTCTGTCTTTCCTTCCCTTCCACTCTCTCTAAAAGATCAATGGAAGAATACCCTCAGGTGAGGATTAACCAAAAAATAATTAATTGTAAAGTTTCTCTAAGTGTAGAAATTCTGTAAAACTTGAATAATATAATGGGATGGTTGTGAATATTTAGTTAACATGTAAAGCACTTACAAAAGTGCTTTTAATATATTAGATGATACTATTACATATTTTCCCTTTTTTTTGCCAACCTGTTGCTTTTTTATTCTTATCTTCAAATTGTTGGTTTTGTTGTTTGACCTAAAATACAGAGGTAGACAAAAGTAGGTTTATAGTTGTTCATATAGAAAAATATGTAACACAAGAATCTATCCTATCTAATAAAACAGAAACATGGTAATTGGCATATGACTGCTACCCTTCCCATTGGCTAATCAGCGAGATATGCAAATTAACTGACAGCCAAGATGGCAGTAACCACCAACAAAGATGGCGGTTAATTTGCATACTCGCAATGATGAGAGGCGAAAGGGGAAGGACTGAAGAATGGTGATCGGGCAACCCAGGCGGCAAGCAAGAGTTGGGGGGTGGGCAACAGCTGCCTTTCCCGGTGATCGCCATGGGAAACCTGGGGTTGCTGGCTGGCCTGCAGCCCTGATCGTGATGGCAATTGGAGGGTGGGAGGGCCAGAGCACAGGCCAGGCAGCAACCCAGGACCCCCTCCATGGCGATCAGAGGGC
>NW_006296619.1:331790-338813 GCF_000327345.1 Myotis davidii | reverse complement strand
GACCAAACGACTGGAATGACCAGTTGACCAGTCGCTACGACACGCACTGATCACCAGGGAGAAATGCAGGAGCTGCCCCCTTGGTGGTCAGTGTGCTCCCACAGGGGTAGCACCACTCAGCCAGAAACCAGGCTCACAGCTGGTGAGAGCAGCTGTAGTGGCAGGAGCCTCTCCCAACTCAGAGGCAGTGCTACTGATCAGCAAGCAGGTACAGCAGGCCAGGATGAGCGCAAGCGGTGCCCAGCCCTGGCTCGGGCTCCTTCCTGGCCGCCTGCCACTTGGCACACTGCTACATCCCCTGAGGGGTCCTGGATTGCAAAAGGGCGCAGACCCGGCTGAGGGTCCCCCTCCCCCCACCCTGTGCACAAATCCATGCACCAGGACTCTGATAAATGATACAAAACTAAGCTGTGTTTGGCATACTCACAACTGTAAACCAGCTTTTGGTCACCCCTGTATATAGACCTTATTTCCACCTCTTCCCTTTACATTTGAAATGTTAAATCAGCATGAGGTTGAGCCTGGGAAAGGCCTAATACTAGGAGTCAGTTTACATTCTAGCTTTTTACTTAGTAACTAAGTGACAAATGGGCAAGTAACTTCATTTCTCTGGAGCTCAGTTTCATTTATAAAAAGGATTTTGACAACCAATATTGTATAGCACTCTACAGTTTACACAGTATATATTCTACAGTGTATGTCTCTTATAACAGCCTTGTGAAATAAATAATGTTATATATAAGGTGAATGAATTGAGGCCCAGAGAATTAAGTGACTTGCCTGTTTGTTCTCTTGGTAAGTGCAGAGTTGGGATTCCTTCCTTATTTCAGAATAAACAAAAAAGTATCAGTTACCTATTGTATGCTAATGCACTATACTGACATAGGCATACAGTATATGTAAAGATAAAAGTCCTTCCTTGAAAGGAAATCATATACAGGGAGACACTCAAATAACCAGTGTATTTGGGTAGAGGCCGGAGGGACAGGTGTTCCCATGGGAGTGAGTTAGGGTAACTGTGTAGATTGATAACATATTGGGGTAACTACTGGCTGATACAGAAGCATCCTTTACAGGCTTGAGGAGTTTGGGGAATGGGGATTAGGGAGATTTTCTTAGAAGTAACCCCCTATAGTGAGGTCTGAGGGACAAACAGAAGTAGGAGGAAGTGAGGAAAGGTTTTCCCCAGGCAAAAAGAACAGAATATACAGAGAATTAGAGATGTGACCAGTGATTTGTGAGTGGCTCCTTATAGCTGAAGTGCAGACTACAGGAAATGACCAGAAATATTACTAGAGAAATTAGCAGCAGCCATGTGAGGTCTAAAGTGTTATACAAAGGAAGTAGGTCTTGTCCTCAGAACATTGGGAATTGCATTTATAGGTGTTTTTTGGTTTGTAATATATTTTATTGATTTTTCACAGAGAGGAAGGGAGAGGGAGAGGTATAGAGAGTTAGAAACATCGATCAGCTGCCTCCTGCACACCCCCCACTGGGGATGTGCCCTCAACCAAGGTACATGCCCTTGACTGGAATCGAACCCGGGGCCCTTCAGTCCGCAGGCTGACGCTCTATCCACTGAGCCAAACCGGCCAGGGCTGCATTTATAGGTTTTAATGTCATGATCAGATACCTTTTAGAAGCAGCACTCGAGCTGTGTAAGAATTATTGGATTACTCATGGGCCCAGATAGGAGACTGTTTTGTAATCCAGGAGAGAGAGGATAGTGGCCTGAACTAAGATAATGAGTAGAGAGAAATTTCTGGCTTTTGAGCTATTAAAAAGAATTTTTAAAACTTCCTGCAGTTAAGAGTATAGATTCTGTAATCAGCACCACTCCCCACCCCCCAGTACAAATCTTTTTTTTTTGCTACTTACTAACCATATAATTGTGGGCACATTATTTAACTATGCCAAATTTTACTCATCTGTAATAACAAAGCTACTTCATAGGGGTCTGGTGAAGATTAAATGAATACTGATAAAACCCTTAGAATAATACTTGGCATATAATGACTCAAAAACGATTTGCTTTAAAAAAATTAATGCTGCCGAGGCCGGTTTGGCTCAGTGGGTAGAGCATCGGCCTGCGGACTGAGAGGTCCTGGGTTCGATTCCGATCAAGGGCATGTGCCTGGGTTGCGGGCACATCCCTAGTGGGAGATGTACAGGAGGCAGCTGATCGATGTCTCTCTCTCATCGATGTTTCTAACTATCTCTCTCCCTTCCTCTCTGTAAAAAAATCAATAAAAAATATATTTTAAAAAAAATGCTTAGCTCTAGTTGGTGTGGCTCCGTGGATAGAGAATTGACCTGTGGAATGAAGGGTCCAGGTTCGATTCCGATCAAGGGGACATGCCCGGGTTGCGGGCTTGATCCCCAGTAAGGGGTGTGCAGGAAGCAGCCGATCAATGATTCTCATCATTGATGTTTCTATCTCCCTTCCTCTCTGAAATCAATAAAAATATATTTTTTAAAAACTGATTAAATGCAGTAGGTAGGGGAAAAGGAAGAATGAAAGGTAACGTCTAGTGCTCAGGTTTGAACAACTGGGTGAATGTGATTCTTTTTTTTTTTTTTTAAATATATTTTATTGATTTTTTACAGAGAGGAAAGGAGAGAGATAGAGATAGAGAGTTAGAAACATCGATGAGAGAGAAACATCGATCAGCTGCCTCCTGCACATCCCCCACTGGGGAAGTGCGCGCAACCCAGGTACATGCCCTTGACCGGAATCGAACCTGGGACCTTTCAGTCCGCAGGCCGACGCTCTATCCACTGAGCCAAACCGGTTTCGGCCTGTGATTCTTTATTTTGAAATAAACAGTTTTGGTGGCGTCATTGGTAAGCCTTTGGTATTTGAAGCCATTGGAGACTGAGATCACCCAGGAAGTGCCCATAAAGTGAGAAGGTGGCTCAGGACAGACCACTGCCTATTAGGCAGTAGATAGAGCTCAGGAGAGAATTGAGCTCTGAGTGTACATATCCAAAGGTCATGCCCTTTCTATTAGACCACAAGCAGCTTCTATAATTTTTCTACATTTGTGTGAGTCACAAAAATTTATTCAGCAAGTATTTGATCTCCTACTCTGTCAAGCATTAGGTATATGCAGTAAGACAGCTGGTCCTTACATTGTTAAGGTGGGCAATACAGATTGCTAAGTGCTATCTATGATAGCTGCAGAATACATCTCTGTGTTCAGGAGCACCAAACCCACACATGGGGTAGAGAGGGGGAAGACTTTTTGAAAAAAGTAATGTCCAAACTAGGTTTTTAGCTAAGTAATAGCTCAAGGTTCCAGGAAGGCACCTTGAACTTCCTTGGAGGGAAACTGAGAGAAGGGGCAACACATTTCAGTAGTAGTATCTGTGCTTAGCTCATGAACATGCCAGCCTGCGTGAGATAACCAAGTGTTTGGGTTTCCCTCCAGGTGAGGTAGTCCCAGCCCATTGCTGTATCCTGTCTGCCTGCAGCCCCTTCTTCACAAAGCGCCTGGAGCAGGAGAGGCCAGCTCAGGGTTGTAAGGTGGTGCTGGAGCTGGGGGGCCTGAAGATCACAACACTTAGGAAGCTGGTGGACTTCCTGTATACCTCAGAAATGGAAGTATCTCTGGAAGAAGCCCAAGATGTGCTTTCTGCTGCCCGTCAGCTCTGCATATCTGAGCTAGAATCCCTTCAGCTAGAAGGTGGGAAGTTAGTAAAGGCCCCTCAGGGCCGAAGACTGAACCGGGAGTGCTTACAACCTCCAAGTGCTGCACCAATCTCTGCCAGGGTGGTGGCATCCAGCCGCTGCCCTACTCCACTGCCTGTTACCCAGACTCCTTGTCCTCTTGGGGCAGTGAGATTGAAGTTGTCAGGGAAGGACGAAGGGCCCCAGGACAAGAGCAACCGACAGAATGCAGGGGACTTATCTGGCACTCTTCTGCTCAAGAGGAAGGCCAGAGCCTGCCCAGTTCCGGAAGAAGAAAGCTCTTCACCATCAAGCCACAGTCAGGGATCTAAAGAAAATAAGAGTGACCCTGCCCTTGGTCCTACAGAGCTTTCCCCACCCAGCTTGTACCCCTCTGTGGATAAGCGACTATTGCCCAGAAAGATCAGGCTGAGTCGTTCAAAGCCATCACCTGATGTCTGTACATCCAAGCCTTCCAGCATTTTAAGTGGATCCAGCTCAGTGCCAGCAACCCCTGGCCGGCGTCTTTGGCGACAAAAGAGTATAAAGAAAGAAGTGCTAGAGGACAAGCACACACCAGGGAGAGCTAGTCCTCTACAAAGCACCTCAAGCCCATCTGGTCTTGGAAAAATGGGTGGGAGTAAGAAATGGAGCCCTGAAGTCAGGGCACCTAACCTAGACTCTGCAGAAGAGGGGCAGGTTGGGAGAGTGAAGCTTAGGAAGACTGTTAATGGGACCTGCTGGGAAGTGGTACAAGAACCTCCCCTCAAAACCTCTAAAGATAGCCCTCATGTCCCAGAACCTGGAGACTCAGAAGAGCCTCCCGGAATTCAGCCATCCTCAGTTAACCAGCAAGAAATGTCATCTACTAGAATAGACCTGTGTCAGGATTCCCCTGTGTCCTGTAAGCTACAAGACATTCTGCTCTCTGCTAGCCGCTCCCCAGACCACCCAGTAGTTAAGTCTGAGTTTGGATCCAGTCCAGAGCTGGTAGGGAAGGAACCTGGATTCGATATTGACTGCACAGAGCCATATGCATTTGACACAGCCCTTCTAGAACAGCCCTGTGAAGCTGAGGAGTACCGAATCACAAGTGTTGCTGCCACCAGTGAGCTGGAGGAGATCCTGGACTTCATGCTATGTGGCTCAGACATTGAGCCACCTACAGTATCTCTGGAGAGTCCTGAAGCTGAGGGATGCAGGACCCCTAGTTATCACTTGACAGAAACAGGGAAGAATTGGATCGAAGGGGAAGGATGGTATTTACCAGGCATGGAACTCTGGCCCAGAGAGCTAACTGGATTAGAAAAGGAACCTGTGGGTGAGAACAAAGAGCCAATTGAACCCTTTAGCCCCCTTGTCATGCCCTCTAAGATTAGTGAAGGGGAGATGCTTTCTGTAGGACACTCTTGGAATCAAGACCAAGAAATTACCAGTTCCATGTCACTGGATGGTCAGGGGGACAAACTTCTTCACATTGACTCCCTTGACCTTCCCCAGAGGTCCTATGGGGACCTCTTACCTCCCTGTTCTAACTGGGTACAGACAGGGCTAGAAGTATCCCTAACTATGGAAGAGGTGTTATACCCTGCCCCAGAACCAGGCAAGGAGGTACTTAGCAACTCTGAGCTGTTAGACCTACCTTCTGCCAGCTCTGAAGAGGAAGAGATTGATGTGGTAGACTGGATAGCAGAGGGGAAGCTAGTACCTACCAGTATTCCCTCCATATGGCCAGACCCTTCCTCAGAGTCAGAAACAGAGGTAGATATACTAACCTAGTGGATAGGGAAGGCAGTTTAGGGGCACTGGGAGGATGGGAAATGTTGGCTAGCAAAAGTGGTATTGGCAGAGAAGCTAGCACATGTCTGCCCTCTCAGCACGAGAGGAAGGCATTCCCCTTGTTCTCCTTAGGCCATGCTTTCCCCTCCCCAGGTTTTGGGAGCTGGGCAGAAATTTAGTACCATGGGTAGAAAATTATGAACTTGAACCTTCTTCGTTCCTTTTAATCTACTTTCCAGTTACAAATAAGTAGAATAATAAACTATGAGGTCTCCAACTCTAGTGGTTCATAGGTAACAGCCAAGGCCAGGTCTTCCAGGTTATGACACACAGAATTCAGGAAAAATTAAGAACATCCTCTGCAGTAGTTCTGTCAGAGAAAACGTTCCAGAAGGTGTGAAGCGGTGCTGGAGTGGAACACAAAAGTGTATGGGAGTGAGAGGACATTGTCCAGCACCTTATATGTGGGGCTTATTTATTCCCAGTTTGGAAAATCTAGCCAAAATCTCTGCAGGAGCCAGGAAGACCAAGAAATTACCAGTTCCAAGCCACTGGATGGTCAGGTCATCACTTCCAAGATAGTAGCTTTAAAAAAAGTTATTTTCCCCCAAGTTTTTACAAATATTTCACATGGTCTACCAGACACCCTAGGAGTTTCAAGTTAACTGGTGACTTTAGGCTATGAAAAATACAAAGGGGACCAATCCCATAAGGTTGGCTTTCATCCCTTACCATATAATTTTAACTTTATTAGTCAAGAACTTTATTTCAACTTTTATTAAACCAAATCCAAGAACTTTTCAATGCCTTACTAGAGTGTTGCCTCACAACTGAACCATCAATTCTGCAGGGGAAGAAACTATAGCTTCAGGCACATAACTGTAGTTTGGCCATGTCCCGTCATAAATGTTCCAACATCACCAGGAACAGAAAGCTGTGAGAATGAGAGAAAAAGATGTTAGGAAAGAGATCTAGGCAATCATATAGCCTGAGGAAGACATGTTCCTCTATCCTTGAACCCAAAGACTCAGGAGAGCTCAAGGATTGCATCCTCCTCTCCCATCTCAAAATATCAAGGTTATGAGGCACATACCTATGACATGTGAAAGCACTGTATGAACCACTAGATATGAAGACAAGGACAAATTTAAGTGACTAAGAGTACAGTAATGAAGTGTTGCCATATGGGACTATTAATAGAAAGACCCTATTAGGAACAAAAACAAGAGGGTTGGGGTAAGTATGCATGAAGTTACACAAAAATTGTTGCCAATAAAAGGGGGAATCACAACCCATACAAATAAACACGTGTCAGTGATTTTGTTGAACTCATAAATGAGGGTACTGGTAGGATTTACAATCCACTTCAAAGATTCAGTACACCACCAGGGGTGTGGAAAATGAAATTTTTTACAAAACCAGCCCATACCCTCAGGACAATATTTAACTGCACCTTCAAAGGACATAAATTGCATTTCTATAAATCATTTACAATTGCCTTTGAGCCAAGTCTTAGAACTTAGATTATGAAATAAAACCTGAAATTAGTAAAGGGCACACCAGATAGAAAACAG
>NW_006296619.1:330754-331723 GCF_000327345.1 Myotis davidii | reverse complement strand
GTACTCCCAATAGAGGAAATACTAACAGTTAAAGCGTTACGAAAAAAAATGTAGCTCCTCTGTGAAATGCGGGGTAACAGTTGCTTCGAAAATAAATATCCACACCGAGATCAACCCAATCCCTCCCTAGACCGTCGCCCCCATTTCAAACCTCAGCATGAGGATTCCAGCCCAAGCCTCCTACGGAAGGTACTTCTTCAGCTTCTCCACGACTTCTTGCGGCTCAGGGAACTTGAGTTTGCGTGGGGGCCCCTTCTTAATCCCAGTCCCGAGCTCCGCACCACTGCTGTCCGGCTGCAGCAGCGTCACCTGGAAGCTGCCCATCCGGGCTGGGCAGGGCTCACCTTCACCGGGAGCTCCGGGGCCTCCAGGCGCAGCGCCTGGCTCAGGGCCGCGGCGTTGCGCCCGTACACGCGTCAACTCGTGCTAGGAGACGGGGAGGGTCAGAGACCAGGGCTCCGGGTGCGCGACGCCCTTTCCGCTCCCCCTCCGGGACTCCCCGGGCGCCTCACCAATGCTCGATAACGACCGTCGCCTCCTCCACCTCCTTCTGGCCGCCAGCCAGCTTCTCCTGCTTCTCAGCTGCCGCGACCACCGCCGCCTCGGCCTTCCGCTTCCTCCCGCGGGAAGCCATGGTGCCTGGAAGCCGGCCCGGGAACAGGGTGGAGATGCGGCCACGGAGCAGCGGACGACCCCTCTGCGAGCTCCGAACTGCAGGCCACTCCGCTCCCAGAACAAAACCTCCCGCAAGCAGCGGAAAGCGTGGCCCACGTGGTGGGGGCGGGACCTCCGGGCACAGCCACTCTGCGCGCTGGGTAGGGGGAGGACCAGACCTAACCGCCTGTGCCTAATATAAATCTGCTTAGTGAATTCATGAGGCACAGCAGGGACAGGGACTGGGTAGCTCTAAAAACAATCCTGGTTTCAGGGTTTTCTTTAACCGCACGGGCGGCTAGTCATAATGAACTT
>NW_006296619.1:299754-330721 GCF_000327345.1 Myotis davidii | reverse complement strand
GCAATTAAAACCGCTTCCCTGGACTTATCCCAAGCAAAGACTACAATTTAAAGGTATGCGACCCAAACTCTGGATTTAAGGAAACTGTTCTTCCCCAACGCTCCCCAATCCTGGATACCAACGACTGGCATTTGGTGAAACTAATGAGAATGGCCTCTGAAGGTACGAAGAAATTAAACAATTCATTTGCAGTTGCCTGGTTTTTAATACACAGAGGCGCAAACAAAAGGAAATCCCAGTGTCTTTATTATGGAAAACCATCAACTGGGTGTGGGAGAGTAGGTTGGAAGGTAAGAGGAAACCCCAGTCCAGTCCTAGGGCTCTCTTCCGGGCTGACCCCACAAAGGAAGGTCTCAAACTTCTATTCCCTTTCCTCCCAACCTCCATATTGTGGATAAAGGTTTGTCCTTGGGGATGAGTAACAAAACTAGGTTTATTTGTAATGAAGGCCAAAGATCAAGCCAGGGGGCCTAAAGTAAGGGTCCTTTGTGGGAAAATTTTAAGTGCAGACTCTGTACCCCGGCATCTTGTTAGGGATTAACCTACTGTAAGTAGTCTGTAAGTCCAGTAAGGAATACTGAAAAACAACATGGTGGAGATGTGTGAGTGGAGGGCAGCACTCCAAGCTTGGAGGGGAAGCATTTCCTCTTCCATTACATGAGATCTCTCCCTTCCTCCAGTGAAATAGTTGGCCCCAGGCGTGGTTCCTGGAGTGTGCCTGTCAATTCCCTGGATGCCTCTTTAAAATCGGAAGCACCACCCTGCACCACCCAGGCACAGCCAAACAGGGAAAACATAAATAAAAGGCGAAGCCTCACTCAGGCAAGGCTGTGGTTACAGAAGGGGCGGGGCTTCAAAGGTGCCTAGGATTGACCAGAAGGAAGCACTAAGAGGCAGGAAACCTATTTGTCCTTCTTGCTTTCCCCATTTGGCACTGCTGTGGCGGTTGGGGCCACAGACTGCTCCTCGGGAATATTATCCCCAGTCTTCCATTGCTTCTTGGACCGCTGATACAGTTCATTCAAGCTGAATTCTCGGATCACATTCTCCTGCACAAAAAAGATGCAGAGGTCAGGGTTGCGGGGGAGAGTTCAGCGTCTGGGAAATAAGTATTTAGGCACAGTTTAGGAAAAGAGGAAGCAAAGCACAGAAATTTACTCTAATCTAAATCTCTTTTATGGGTACCTAGAAGTCAACTAATACTTAAGCACCTATTATATGCCAATCACTGTGCCAAGAATTATAGCTACATAATAATGTAATCTGCAAAACAACCCCATGAGCCAGGTATTACTGTCTCCAATTTACTGCTAAGGAACCTAGGGGCTACAGACTATAGATACAGGTCCTTTAAGACTGAATCTTAACTAATAATTTCCCAGTACTAGCAGGAGAAGCATAATATAAATTTGCTGAGTGAATTCATGCATGAGCTCGAATAACTAGTCCACATTGTGGGTAAGTGGAAGAGCTAGGAATCAAACCCAGGTTGGGTTTCAAAGACCACCTACTGTCCCATATGCTTCTCCAAACCACTTGCCCACTCTTTGCTGTACCTCAGAGAAAGTCCAAGAGACAGCTCGTCCTTTCTTATCAATCTGTGGCCGCCGCATGACTTCCTTGCCACCTTGGAACAGGATCAGGGTAGGAAGCTGCTTGGTGAGGGGGGATGTGCTCACTTTGTACCTACAGGACCCAGAAAGTACTCTGTAAACGCATGTATATACATCGCTCGAAGTGATTCCCTGTTTACACCTTCAACCCAGACCTTCACATACCGTTTACTAACATCAGTGTAGCGTCCAACGTCCACCTTCCCAAAATTTAGCCCTGTACAGTTGTACCTGAGAAGGATATATTATTTAACATAGTGTAAGAAGAAAGAATGGATCACGGGAAGTTGAAGTACAGCTATTGGAGGAGATGCCTTGGTTGCAATGTACAAAAATTAAGGTCAAAAAACAATGAGAGGGAAGGTACAGCCTCTCAATTCCCATCATCCCTCCCTTTGCACCACTCACTTGAGGGAAAGGTCAGCGTAGATTGGAGCAAATGATTGGCAGTCATTAGACCAATTGGCAAAGAACTCCACAATCCAAGTGACCCTCTTGTCCCGCTCCAGCTCTTCCTGCCACACACAGGGGAGAAACAGTGAGCTGGATCACACAGGCTCCTGGAAAGGTTCAGACCTTAGCGTCTTAATTCCTCATCAGGGCTTCCCCTCTCTGCCTCCCTTAGCTCCCATGATGAACCAAGTATCCTTGACTTCCATTCTGAAGCACAGTTGCTCCTCCTAGTGAATAGGGTGCACAACTACAAATTTACCCACAATAGACCCAAGAAATGGGAGGGAGGATGATCACTCACATCAATGGTTTTATCGTTGAAGTACTTGATGTACTCAGGGCCCATGTACAGCGGAGGCTTGCATGTCATCAGGAACACTAAACACAGAAAAAGAAGTATGTTGAAGGAAACAAACAAGGCCTTGGGCAAGGATTTACTTTCAAACCAAATCAAAGACTTCAAGCACCAAAGAACACACTTTGTGGACATATATAGACCACTGACACATTCCCTTCCTCTTAAAGTCTCTAGATTCATACCGTCTGAGCTACACACATAATTAGGAACAGGTATGGAAGAAGACTATGGAGAAACTGGTTTGGATTTGGTTCCAACCAAGTCTTGTAGTCTCCTTACCTATGCAGAGTGTGATGTAAAGCAGGCCCATGCGAATATCCAGGCGGAAGAAAAGAATTGCATTGGCCACTTTACTGAACATGAAGATGTTGCCTATATGTTGCTCCACAGTGACTGAAACACAAAGATGTCGCGGGTCAGGCTAGGCAGCAAGCTCCTATATCCCATCCTTGGTCCCTCTTCCTGGAATACTTTGAAATGGGAGAGTGGGGGAGGGGGATAAAAGTCCAAGATCAAATTCAGTGTTGGCATGGAATGAGGGACTGGTACAGTAAGTAATGCCTCTCTCATAACATGAATGAAAACACCTCCGAAGGGCTTTAGGCCTCCCCTTGGGAGACAGAGAAACGCTAGACTTACTGGACCTGCGGTTCTTCATCATCACGATGGCACTGAGGAACATCAGGATCTCTATTTCTCTCTGCAACAGAATCAGAGTGGCAGACATGCCATCAGCAGAGATAATCTGGGTGGGTAAAGGCGCCAATGTGGAACAAAACCCAACAGAGATCCAAAAAGGGAATAACAATAAATAACTACGCTAAGGTGTAGTGGGAAAAACACCAGTCAGAAGATCTAGGTTCAAGTTCTAACCCTGCCACAAACTGGCTGGTGCCTTTCAGCATATCAACTGCTGAGCTTTGGTTTCCTCCACTGAACAATGTCTATCTCAAAATGCTATTATAAAGATTAAATGATAATGGATATAAAACAGTTGTATAAAGTATAACATGGAATAAAACTGTGAGAAATTACAACCAATTCTGTGATTCTGGGAAAACGAAACTTTTCCGGGAAGACTTTCTTGTAATATTACATTCATACAGTATATGGTTATTTACTTTATTTCAGAGCTCCCAAGGCCCTTTTCAGTATCCTTGTCTTATGGGTCTTTCTCACATTCTAGAAAGTGATGGCAAACCTGACACGCGTGTCAGAGGTGACACGTGAATTCATTTTTTTGGTTATTTTTCTTTGTTAAATAGTATTTAAATATATAAAATAAATATAAAAAATATAAATCTTTGTTTTACTATGGTTGCAAATATCAAAAAATTTCTATATGTGACACGGCACCAGAGTTAAGTTAGGGTTTTTCAAAATGCTGACACGCCGAGCTCAAAAGGTTCGCCATCACTGTTCTAGAATGTAAGCGCCAAGTGAGCAAAGTGAGAAAGACAATAAACATGACAAAGAAATAAGTAATTTGAAAGAGTAAATAACTGCAATGAGGAATAACAATGACCATGTGAAAGAGAGCATTAGAGGAGGGCAACTATAAATTAGATGATCTGAGGCCTTTCATACCTTTCTGTTTAACTTTCTGTTTATAATGCAGGGGGCAAATCAATGTCAGACAGAACCAATCAACTGTGATTTACAGCTGGAAGTCAGAGACTTACATTTTTAGCCTCAATTTCCAACAAAAAGTAACTTACTGGATTTAGAAATGGCAATGTAAAGTGGAAGTTAGGGAAGATGATAGACCTTACTACATATACCTGAGCAGAAATGAGGAAGAGTTGACCTAACCCGTTTGGCTCAGTGGATAGAGCATTGGCCTGCGGACTCAAGGGTCCCAGGTTCGATTCCCGTCAAGGGCATGTACCTTGGCTGTGGGCACATCCCCAGTAGGGGGCGTGCAGGAGGCAGCTGATCGATGTTTCTCTCTCATCTAACTCTCTATCCCTCTCCCTTCCTCTCTGTAAAAAATCAATAAAAATATATATATTTTTTTTTTAAAAAAAAGAAATGAGGAAGTTTTCCCAAATGAAATTGGGTTAGCCCAGTGGTCGGCAAACTGCGGCTCGCGAGCCACATGCAGCTCTTTGGCCCCTTCAGTGTGGCTCTTCCACAAAATACCGACTTCTGCGCATGGGCCACGAAGTTTCAATCGCACTATAGGTGCGCACCTGCACGTGGTATTTTGTGGAAGAGCCACACTCAAGCAGGAGGCAAGACTATCTCCTTACATCAAGGTAGGACTGTGTGACTAGCACTCCTGAATGGAATGTGAGTGGAAGTGATGTGTCCCTGTTGCACACAGGCAGTAAGAAAGGGTGTGTCCTTGCATTCTAGGTCTCTTTCTTCATCTGCTGGCTGGATGATCCGGGGATGACCTTAAGTCCATAAATTGAAGAAAGTATGAGACTGGATTCCAGACTAACTACATGAAGCAGAGCCCTTTTGATTGTTCTGCTTGTTTGCTCATTGTTTTTAAACTTTTTTTATTATGGACATTTTCAAACATACACATAAGTTGAGAGGATACTGAATGGTAGCAGAATATGACAGCCCAAAATATGCCACTTTGGCTGAAGGATTCTTTTGAGCCTAAAGGCAATTGAGAACTAAATACTAAAAAAAGCCCAACCCATTTATCTAAAAGCAAGTCATAAAGTTTCAAAGGTGTCCCTCTAACCCAGTGGTTCTCAATCTTCCTAATGCTGCGACCCTTTAATACAGTTCCTCATGTTGTGGTGACCTCCAACCATAAAATATTTTCGATGCTACTTCATAACTGTAACTTTGCTACTGTTATGAATCGTCATGTAAATATCTGATGTGCTATATGTGTTTTCCGATGGTCGCTGAGAACCGCTGCAACCCACTCTACCAGGAAGGACAAAAAGTTAATCAAGGGAGATAACCTTAATCCCTATTAGCTTGAAGACAGCACCAGAGGAATCTATATAACAAACTAGACTTTATATACCACTAGTTTATCTTCCTATAGTTAGTCGCCTCTGGAAGCCTAAAAGTTCTGTATCTAGTCATTTCTCCACAATTTTACTGTTCTTTGTTAAAGACACTATAAGCCAGAGTTTTAAGCCACCTCTTTAGTAAAATCTTTAGTAATATCCGTTATATTTTTTAGTCCCATTTTGGTGAAAGTAATATAGGATTATCAGATAAAAATAGGATCTTTTGAAGTAGCATGGCTACCCTTAAGCTAATTACTAGATGGTCTGGGAAAGGACAAAGGAAATATTAAAGAGTAAACAAGGGATGGAGGATAAAAGTAAGGGAGTGGGCTCTGCTAAAGGTCAAGACTCGTTTTTTGGAAAAAAGATCAAAACTCGCCCTAACCGGTTTGGCTCAGTGGATAGAGGGTTGGCGGCGGACTGAAGGGTCCCGGGTTCGATTCCGGTCAAGGGCATGTACCCGGGTTGTGGGCACATCCCCAGTGGGGGGCGTGCAGGAGGCAGCTGATCTATGTTTCTTTATCATCTATGTTTCTAACTCTCTATCCCTCTCCCTTCCTCTCTGTAAAAAATCAATAAAATATATTTTTTAAAAAAAAAAAGATCAAAACTCAGGATGGCCCTCCTTCCTCAGAAACAGATGCTGCGATACAGCAGAGGGCCCAGACCAGCGTCTGTCTGGGTGCTCCCTGCACCCCTACTCAGGAAGTCAAGAGCAAGAGGCGTGGGAAAGATTTCTCTTCGATGTGTTTTTTACAATTCCTTTTCGACTGGTGTAACCACTGTATTCATTTCTGCATCCTCCGAATGCAGCACAGTTCCTAGCACATGGTGTGCCTTGAGAAGCGGGTGGTAGGAGTATGAAGGTAATACGGCCAGGAGCATGGTTTCAAGTCCTAACCGTGTGACCTTGGACAAGCAGCCTCATCACGCCGAGATCAACTTCCCCACCGGTAGAACGGGAGCACGACTACTTGTGTATCTCAAAGGCTCCGTGAGAGGCTTACAGGTGAGCAGCACTGTGGGTGGCTGCACTCACGTACGCAGAGCTGGGGTCTGGCTGTCGTGCAGGCTAGCCGTTTTTACCGTCTTCATCAAACACCAAGAGGTTTAGACTCGATTACGGCCCAGGCCCTATACGTTAATGGTAAGCCCGCTACAGTCGCGGAATCTCGAATGCAACCACAGAGAAAGGGACCGTCAAGGTCGCGGGGTCCTGACTAAGGCGGGGGTCGCTCACCCAGTCAAAGTCACACGGGTTGCCGTCTTCGCGTTGCGTGGGGAGAGTGTGACAGAGCGGGGGCAGCTTCCTCACGAGTAGGAAGGCAGCAGAGAGCAGGGCTGAAAGAAGGTAGTAAGGTCGGGCCAGCCATCGTGAAAGGCGCGGCACCGAATACACCAATGCAATCAAAGGTGCCAGGACCGCCATCTTCTTGGCCGGCGGCGCAGGCCGCTATCGGGTGTCCGTAGGCCTGGCCCCGCCTCTTCCACCATTGAGACGCCCAGTGGGCCGAGTCGTGGATGCACCGCCTCTGGACCCAAAAGTCGATTTCTGATTGGACGCTACGGTACGCACTGAAAAAAGGTATTTGATACTTTATTGGTCAATCTAGCTGTCGCTTTTCCATCTAAGTCATTTTATTGGATATGCGACTAGAATAAAGTTAGCTAGTAATTCCTGTACGTACTCACAAAGCGACGGAAGTAGTTGCCGGAATGAGGTAGGCGGGCCCCGAGGCATCCAATGATCAGTGGCTCATGGAGGAAGAGGACGGTACGCCGGAAAAGGATTGTCCAATGAAAACCACTAGCGCCAGACACCAGGACAGCGCTGGGGCAGAAGGAAAGATGGAGAATTTCACGGCGCTGTTCGGAGCTCAGGCTGACCCACCCCCGCCCCCAACCGCACTCGGCTTCGGACCAGGAAAACCTCCACCCCCGCCTCCTCCTCCTCCAGGCGGGGGGCCCGGCCCGGCTCCGCCCCCGACCGCGGCCACGGCCCCGCCCGGTGCTGACAAGTCAGCAGCTGGTTGCGGTCCCTTCTACCTAATGCGGGAACTGCCAGGTGAGTGCTAGGCCTGGCCAAAGTCAGCCAATCAGGTCATAATGAGGGGGTGATGGGCGTGATTGTTAACTGGGTGGTGAAGGTGCCAGGTAACCTAGGCAACTCGTGCCAGACCCAGGAGCTCTAAGTTGAAAGGCCTCCGTGTAACAAGTTTGAGGAGATGGAATCAAGAGTCATTTTGAACATGGTTCCAAAATTCCTTTTAGTTCATCCCAAGTTCTGCTACATCAAGAATTAAGGGAAATAATAATGGCTATTGGTACAGTAATTTGAAGTTTATAACGCAGTTCTATATGTGTAACATAATATATAGAATAGCCCCCTGAGGTAGGCATTGTTATCTACATTTTATAGTTGAAAAAACTAAAGCACAGAGAGGCTGAAGCATAGAACTTTCCTTTGGTTAGTTATTGGTTGGTGTCTACCACTAACCTTACCTATTCTGACTTTACCTATCAGTTGACAGATAATTGAATATATGTTTTGTGCAAATGTTGAGTGTGTAGGTAGAAGGGGGAAGGACATATGATGAGAAGAGGAACAAGATTAATAAGTCTGGTCCATATTTTTAAGAAGCTTGTTTTACTTAGGGATGCAAAGTATGTAGTTTAAGGAAAGTGACCATATTTCTTATCAAGGCCAATCTCATTATTTGGTGGTCATGCCTCACAATTAAGAACTACGTGGTGGTTTTCAAAATATTATCCAAAATCAGAGCAAGAAGAAGTTGTCACTTGAGCTAGACCTTGATGAATTTATATTGGTGAACAATATTAGGAAGACTTTTCCTATAATTAGGTTAGTTTTCCTAAAAGGAAACACTATGAGGGGTGTTTTTTGTTTTTTTCAGGACATTAGGAGACCCATTTGGATGGATCAGAAATTTTGCATAGGGGACTAAAGGTTGACTAGATCCCAAAGCTAAGTTATAGTAAAATGTGTTTAACCATGAGTGCCAAAGGAATTTTGAGGTCTTTCCTGAGGGCTATAGGAAATCATTGAAGGTTTTGTGTGTTTTTTTAACTGATGAGTACTGCTTCTAAAAATATCTAGAGAATGGGAGGTACCATGTATTGTGGCTGGGTAGCTCAATTGGTTAGAACATTATCCTCATATGCCAAGGTTCAATCCTCAGTAGGGGAACATACAAAATTAAACCAATGAATACATAAATAAGTCGAACAACAAATATCTCTTTCTTTCTCTGTTTCATCACCCCCACCCCCAATGTCTCTCTCGTAAAATCAACCAATAAATAAAAAGCCATAGTATCTACACAGAATTGACTAAGTCACAGAGGTGAGGGACATCCGGCCCATGGGCCATTGTAAGGCCCGTGAAATCATTTGGTCTAGCTCTGACAAGGCATGAGGGGTGAGTTAACTAAATGTTTGATCAAATATAGCAGGCTAATTTTTAAGTGATAATTTGGTATGGCCCAAGAATGATGTTATAAATATCTAAATGGCCCTTGGCAGAAAAAACGTTCCCCACCCCTGGACTAAGAGGAAATTGGAAGTGCAAGATTAGTTTTCAGGAGAGGAGTCAGGGCTGGGGAGAGAGATTTTAAATCATCTTCATAGAACTGACGGTCAGAAAGTTGGAATGACTCTTAAGTTAAAGCTCAGAAGAGGTAGAGTGTCTTCTCACCTGAGTCTTGAGCATAACCACCTGGAAGGAGGAGAGTCAACAGAAAGGGGATAAAATCAGAATAGTATAATGGCCAGAGGCAATGCCGAGTTTGAGGAGAGGTACTCTGGCACTGTGTCTCCTACCATTAATAGTGTGTGTTTTTATTTTTGTTGATGAGAGAGGGGGAGGGAGAAACACCGATTTGCTGTTCCACTTTTTATGTATGTGCCCCGACCAGAGATTGAACACACAACCTTGGTATATGGGGACGACACTCCAACCAATTGAGCTACTTGGACAGGGCTGCTCTCTTTCTTATCAATGGATTGTGCCAATATCTTAAATACACTGATTTTTTTTTACACGGTTTAAACGAACACATACTGAAAAGTATAAAGTGTTATATAAATGTAAGGCATTATCAGTATAAATATTGTGTGGCTGACTTAAAAACATCTTCTTGCCCTAACCGGTTTAGCTCAGTGGATAGAGCGTCGGCCTGCGGACTGAAGGGTCCCAGGTTCGATTCCGGCCAAGGGCACGTACCTTGGTTGCAGGCACATCCCCAGGGGGGGTTGTGCAGGAGGCAGCTCATCAATGTTTCCCTCTCATCAATGTTTCTAACTCTCTATCCCTCTCCCTTCCTCTCTGTAAAAAGTCAATAAAATACATTAAAAAAAACTTATTCTCCCTGCATTCTCTAGGCAGCACGGAGCTGACTGGCAGCACCAACCTGATCACACACTACAACCTCGAACATGCCTATAATAAATTCTGTGGGAAGAAAGTGAAGGAGAAGCTGAGTAACTTCCTGCCTGACCTGCCTGGAATGATTGATCTGCCAGGTTCCCATGATAACAGCAGCCTTCGCTCCCTCATTGAGAAGCCCCCTATTCTTGGGGGCTCTTTTAATCCTATCACAGGGACCATGCTGGCTGGATTCCGCCTCCACACTGGCCCAGTGAGTCCCCTCTTGGGGAGGAAGGAGGCAAATGGGGAGGTCTGAAAGGCATGGAGGCAGTTTTTCTGTCCAAGTCTGTTCCTTCCTAACTTACTGAGCAGAACAATGGGGAGCAGGGGCTTTGCTCCCTCCACTCACCCAGACCTTTCTTTGGTTCCTCCAGTTGCCAGAGCAATGTCGTCTGATGCATATTCAGCCTCCCAAGAAAAAGAATAAGCACAAGCACAAACAGAGCCGTACCCAGGATCCTGTTCCCCCAGGTAAGCAGCAGTTCTATTCAAAGCCAGAAACCTGATGTTCTGGATCTGCTTCACCCATCCTCAGTAAAAAAAAAAAGCAAGGAAGTTCCTTACGGAGTCCTGGACTCCCAAATTCTCCTGATAAAGAAGTTGATGTTCTGGGGTCTCCTGGGCAAATAGGACCTTGGGACAGGGACCTTCGCAGTGCCTCCATATCCTCTCTGGCCATTTGAACAAAAGCAGTTGCCCTTGACTAGGGGTTGGGTTTCCCTATAATCTGCAGAGTTCTAGCAGGAGGGGATTTTGAGCTCTACGTTTGATAGGCACCTAATGTCTCCAACAGAAACGCCATCTGACTCAGATCACAAGAAAAAGAAAAAGAAAAAAGAAGAGGATCCTGAACGGAAAAGGAAGAAGAAAGAGAAGAAGAAAAAGAAGGTAAAATAGGGGCCTGTTGCTGTAGCCCAGTGAGTTCCCTTATGTCTCACCCCTATACTAGGTAGAGTCCTTGGCTGCAGGTTGGACCCAACATTGTTTTCCCATCCACTCCTGGTCAATGCCAAGGCTACTTCCTAGTTGTTCTTGTGTTCCTGCTTTGTCTTCCCCAGAACCGACACAGTCCAGACCACCCAGGTATTGCCAGTTCTCAGGCCAGCAGCAGCAGCAGCCTCCGCTAACAAGACAACTGGATTCTGCCATAATGACTTTCCCTGCTGTACTGAACCTGCTGTCAAAAGCTGCCTTCCTGGCTCTTGGACACTGCCTTAGGAGCATCTCCAGTGGCTGGATTAGAAGCAGTCCTACTGTGCTCATAAGAGGAATGCATTATGAGAGAGAAGGGCCATGCTTTTGTAAGGCTCAGACCAGCTTTCTCATGGACATCTCTTCCTCTCCCAAGGAAGCTTTCTTTTCATCTCTTTTGTGCAGTTGTCTGATTTAGGACCTTATCTGATTTGTTAGGCTTTTTCTTTAAAAAAAAAAAAAATTGCATTTATCAAACTGGCTGAAGTATGACTGCCTATTAAGAGGTAAGTGCCTTTCTGTGAGAGTCAGTTGAAGCCACGGCATGCTAAGATCTGGGGGGATTTGGGCCTTGTATTATATTATCAGTAGGCAGGGAACCAACCAAAATGAAATTGGGGAACATGGTCCAAAAGTTAGGAAGAGTTTGTTAGTACCTTTCCACAGACAAATAGCACCTTGCCCATAGCAAGGTGCTTCATACTCCATCTGAAGAGTTGATCCAGTTAGGGCTTGACTGTATTCTAGGTCAATTTTGTGTTGAAACAGAATAGCCAACCAAAAAAGCACCTACAGTCAATCACCACTGTACTTCAACAAGTTGATTCTTGGTCAAGCCCATGATTTTTTTGAAGTGAATATCTGGCAAGCAAAGGTAAATGCTTCTCTTATCTTTATACTAGTAGTAAGAACTTTGGAACTGCCTCATTCCTTAGTTAAGACAAAGTATTTGGCTGATGTGAAAACATTTCTAAGCTTCTAAGACATCAACAAAAGGCAGCCTAAACTAACAAAATGTAAAGTTAAGTCCCTTTGGTCTTTGCAGGCCAAATAACTGAAAAAAATCTGAGAAAACCCAGGCTAATGTAATCAGACTAGAAGTTAAATTGGCAGAACAGTTAAAATATATTGCTACCAGCCTCTAGATTATAGAGGGAAAACCACTCATTCATTTAGCTCTAATTTTACAGTAGGATTTCAGAGTTCATATACTTGTTATAAATAGTGAAAACAAAGGGTTCTAGCCAGTTTCCTGAGATTAAGTGTCCAAGGGTGCCTATTAAAATTAGGGCACAGCCTTTTGCTTTTGCAAATAGAAGACAAAAATAGGAGATATCAAATTGAACTGCCACCCATATATACAGTTGGCCTTTAAGAGGGCTTTCATATTTTGATCATTCAGTCTTCCCTTTGGCTACATCCAAAATGAACTTTACTTTTCAGAGACAATTCTGTATTAAGAAACAAGTGTGGCACAAGTCAAGAGTTCTCTAAGCTTCGAAATGACAGGCTTTAGTAGTTGCAAATGATTTCCCATTCCCAGGAATTTTGGGGATTAAATCACTGGGGAAAAAACACCAGGACCTGTTGTCTTAAGTGGTTATTTTCACTACAGTCCTATCTAAAGATGGGTCAGGACCAGGGAAACTTCTGAGGCTTTCTTTATGACTCTCCACCAGAAACCATTCACCCTGCCTTAACCAGACAAAATAACACAAGTCAGGGGGGAGCTGGTTAGATCAGGATTTCTTTTTATTCCTTGTTGGTTTAAAATGGCTAATCAGAATAAAAAATAAAATGGCCTCTATCTAGAGGCTGGGGTCTCCCCTGTTTAGAGGTTAGAACCCAGGTATCTCCTCTACCCAGCACCATACTGAGGTGGGCTGAGGGGTACCTCTCAAGGGACAATTGGAGGGGCTTAGGCCTTCCACTCCTCCTCTCTATCCCATTTTTGGCATGTGATGAAAAATATTGCTTTTTGGATTCTTCTCTCCTAGCCTTGGATTTAAAAATGTTAGTAACTGTGTGTGAAATGGGGGAAGGATTTGAGGGGCTAGTTGAAGAAGCCCACCCTAATCCTTCCATCCCAAAAAGGGGATTATCCAGTTGTTTCTGGAGCTTGGCCAAGCTCTTTTCCTGATCTCTCCTCCACCAAAAACATCATGGGGCTGTGACCCCTTTCCTGGGAAAACTAAGTGCCAGTGAGCCCTGAAAACTCTACCCTCTCCTCTGACCAAGACTTCAGACTCGCCTCTCTCCAGTTCCTTTCCTGATCACTAAGCACCGACAACAGGGGGTGCTATTTTCTTAATTGGTAATGGACAAAAGAGAGAACCCTGGGGCAAAGGAAGACTTCTATTCACATCTTTCCTCTTCTCCTGCTGGTCCCAGGAATGGGAAGAGTAAGATCCCCCTCTTAAACATCCCTCCCTCATTTTCCCATCCCAGGATAGATATATAATTTCTTTGATATTTATAATATATATATATGTATATATATGTACACACACACACCTGGTAACGCAGAAGAGGAAAAAAATAGAATCCGTAACAATAATAAAAAAAATTATTTCTGGTTTAAAAATGATCTGGTTCTCTCCAGGGCGAGCAATTGCACAAATGTCCACTGAGTCTGGTCCAGGGGTTGAGGAAGGGACGGTCTTAATAGGTAAAGGGGATTGCTGCCCCAGTCTCAGGGCCCCAACTCTCGACTCCCCAACCCCATTGCATTTTATAAAACGCTCCTCATCCTCTTGGAATCGGTGGTTTAAAAAAATGTCCATGCAGGGGAGGAGAGCCCCTTGAGGAAAGGAAGGTGGCCACCTGGGGGGCCCTTTGGTGCAGGCGCAGAGGTGTAGGGGAGGGGAGGTGCCGAAGGCTCACACCGAAATCTCATAGGTGGTGCCACCTACTCCTGACACTTTCTTGACTCCTCCCCTTGTAGGGCTACTGAGAGGTGGCTGGCCTGGGCCAGGGGAAGCTGAGCCTATACTCTTGGGCTGCCCATTGGACTTGCTGTAGGCGGTCTTGAGCTGTACTTCATCTCTGGGAAGAAAAGAAAGAGAGGTGTCAGGAACTGGGACACAAAACACAGAAAGGGGAGACAGTTTTAAAAGTTTGGGGGGGGGAAATAATGTACTTTTCTCCATACATACTTTTTTTAGTGTGATGAATAACTTAATTAAATGATTGTACTTAAATATGCTTTCTTATCAAAACATTCCCTTTTGTTTTATTGCACTGCTTGAAACAAGCCTGATTCCCTATCTCCTATTTATTTCTTCTCTCCAATAGCAGCTATCTTGTATATTTACACTCAAATTTTTAGGAGGACAGGATTAAGAAAAAGTATTAAACTTCAGTCTCTTAACAGGAATGGCCCATGAAAGCAGCTGGAGTGAAAATGAAAATGAAGAGCTATCCACAAGCAGGACAACCCTGCGTCCATTTGCACTAATAAAAGGGCAGTCCTGATGCCTTCTACAGGGCAGGATGCTAATTATAAGTTCGCTGAAGGCCAGGATGGACTAATACTTACTTGGGTGTCAGTAACGGCTGCAAGGCCACTTCTTCAGTCTCAGAGACACCAGGTTGGGCTTTTTGGCTGCTATAAGACATGGATCGGCCCAGGTATGGAGCAGTTGGGCCTGATTCAGGGGACCCCAGTCCCCGGCCCCTTAGTCCATCTGGCTTGCCAAATCGGGGCACAGCTGGGCGTCCCAATGGAGTCTTGCCCAAGGGTGACCTCTTCGAATCATCTGAGGAGGAACTAGTACGAGGGGCATGGCCTGAGCCTGGTGTCGACTGAATGCCGGAGTCCCCCAAGCCTGGTTCTTCCTCTCGACCTGGGAGTGGGGGTGACTGGCGTAGCAGCTTCTCTCGTTCCTGGAGGGAGGCCACAATATGGCGCGACAGATTGTCGTACCGGACTGGTGAGGGCTCTTGATGTGCTGGGCCACTTGGCACCAAATGTGGGTGCCTCTCAGCTTCCCGCTGTTGAGCCAGCCGGGCTGACAGGAAGGGAGAGGTGTAGCCTAAAGGTGTGTCTGGCTCAGGCCCTGCCTGCACTGACTCAAAGTCAGGGCTGTCGGAAGGAGTGAGCAGGCTGTCATAAGATAAACTTCCATTGCGTGTCTGGTTAGCCAGGCTCTTATAGGAGGTGGAGGTTGTGCCCTCTGAACGGATGGACTGCAACTGGCCCAGCTCAAAGCCTGTGCCCTGGGCCGACTTGAGGCTGGAGGAGCGTGAACCACTGGACAGTGGGTCGAAGTGAAAGCTTTTGCCAAAAGTGGGAGAGCGGAAGCTCTCTGGCTCCAGGCTGGGTTCTGACCGGTAGCTGGGATGGCGGCTGCTCTCTGCAATTGAAGTTGGCTCCTTCAAGCTGTCACCACGACTCAACTGGGGGAGAAAATAAAGCAGGCTCTTAGTGCTGCTCCTCATGTGACAGATACCAGGTCCCAGAGCCCAAGGAGTCCCTCAAAAATGGCCTGTTACATGCCAGCAATGTTTAGAACGTTTGTATGCATTATCTTGTTTAACCCCTAAAGCAAATCTCTGAGTTAGTACAAATAATACATTTTAAGATGCAGAAAATAAAACTTAAGTAACTTGCTTGTGATGGGTTTGAACTTAGGTATGACAATCAGTGCTTTTATCTATTTTGCTTCCTTGCCCCCCTTTAATGAAGTAACAACGAGATTCAATCCCACTAACACAGTGGTCGGCAAACCGTGGCTCACGAGCCACATGCGGCTCTTTGGCCCCTTGAGTGTGGCTCTTCCACAAAATACCACGTGCGGGTGCGCACGTACAGTGCGATTGAAACTTCATGGCCCATGCGCAGAAGTCAGTTTTCAGCCTGGGCGAGTCTATTTTGAAGAAGTGGCGTTAGAAGTGGGGGGGGTCGGTCGGTCGGGCAACGGGAGACACGGCGTAGGCGGGCCGCGGGATACGCAGCACGGGGGAGGCACGCACAATTCATGCACGAGTTGAGGATGGGAGAGCTGGAAGGGGTCGACCTCAGTGAACGTACCTCAATCAGATTGAGGATGTTTTTAGCAAAGGCCAGCTTAGGAGTACCCTAATTATATACAATGTACCTGCCTATATAGTTTAAGTTTAAAAAATTTGGCTCTCAAAAGAAATTTCCATTGTTGTACTGTTGATGTTTGGCTCTGTTGACTAATGAGTTTGCCGACCACTGCACTAACACCTACAATTAGTAAAATGCCTTTGATTTTCTTTTCTTCCCTCTGCCTCTTCTTTCCCTTCTCCCAATCTTCTTCCCAGAACAAGTGGCATATTTACAACCCTCCTACTTAGGGAGAACCCAGTACCTTGGCGCTGGAAGAGTGAGGCATGGCGGCTGATGTGCTGCTGCTACTGTAGCCTGGCCGATACTTGTACATGGTAGGTGTGGGGGGGCTGTCCTTGCTCAACAGGCTGCTGTCTGTGGGGAAAAAAAGGCCCAGAGGAACCACTTTACAAGCTATGCTCTTAACCTAGGTAGAGTTCCTTAAGGTAGAGGAGAGAACAAGGTAGGAATAGGTATACGCAGCCAAGGGAACATGAATTTGTTGAAATCAAGACTAAAGACTCCTATTAATTCAGATCTCAGTGAATATACCAAACAGGATGCTCTCTGTCTAAAGCTGACAGTTCCCCCACAAACATCTAATTCACTGCCAGTAGCTAAGTGGTATCCCCTTTCTCCCAGCTGTTCAAAGTAGTGGCTCAAGTGCCACCTATTGGGTGTTCTCAGCTACAGCAAAAGCATGATCTAGCCCTTGCCTGTGTCTGCGCTACAATTCAGTCACCTTCTCACTCCTGCTGCCCTTACCCTCAGTAGCCAGATTGAGGTGTGTTCGTAGCCCTGTATAACGGCTCAGGTCCGGCTTAGGAGGAGGTGGAGGTTCAGCATCTGCGGACTGGCTCTCTGTAATCTCCAAGCTTCCTTTAGACTGGATAAAAGAGGGAAAATCAGGGCATTAGGCAATTCACAAGTATTAAACTGATAACAGAGGAGTGTTGGAGAGTCAGTTATATATTTCTAAACGGACTGGAAGACAAGGGACAAGAGTTAGTTTGAGAATGGTACTGGATTAAAAAAAGTTTTCCACAAGAGTTTAATCCTGCCATTTATTTGTGGGTTGGTTTTTGTTGTTGTTAATCCTCATTTTGAGGTTATTTTTCCATTGATTGTTGTGTAGAAGGGCAGGAGGAAGAGGGAGAGAGAAACATCACTGTGAGAGAGACATCGATTGGTTGCCTCCCCCACGTGGGATCGAACTGCAACCCAGGTGTGTGCCCCTGACCAGGCATTGAACCCCTGACCATTCGAGCACAGGCTGGCCTGGGCGTTGTTCATTTTTACCATTAACTACTTGAGTTCCAACCACCTGCAAGCTACTATTTTAAGTCCTATGAAGACATGGAAATGAATGGACTCAATTTATAATGTCACTAAATTACAATCTAATGGAGACAAGATATATATTTTTAAGTAATTTTAACACAAGTCAGAAAGTGATAAATACTATGAGAGATGTAAACTAAAAGCGTGTTTCCATTTCTTTACCAGGAGTGAGAGCCTCCAAGTTACCTAATTTTGCTCCCCTAAATTCCTCACCTTAGTTCTCCTCAGCTCTCCCTGAATGCCATTGTCCATGATCTTCACAGTTATCTGCCCATCTGACACTTCTGGTCGAAGGAAGGGAGGTCTGATTACAATGGTCTTCTCTTTCTTTGGTCTCCCCAAATACCTGAGTGTTAAGAATAAAAAGGCTTTCATTCATTCATTCATTCATTCATTCCAATGTATCTACTGATTGCCTACCTTGTGTAAAACATTTTTACACAATAAACAGTCCAACCAGGCCAGTGAAAAGATCAACATTGAACAGATTTGATTCCATGACTGTAACAAGACTAGGCCTTTGGGCAGATAGCTAGCTCAGGACACTCTGGAGTAAATCTCAACTCTCAGAGGAGAGTAACCATAATACCTGATGAGTATTAACTGAACTCATGGTGTCCACTAAAGGATGGCATGTCTTTCCCATGTAGGTACTTCCCGTTCTAAGAGAACCCTTCCTAATGGCAGTCTCCCATCAGACCTCTGGCACCAGAAGCAGCCCAAAGGAGACAAAAGTTATAATGAAGGGTGAACAGCAGCCCAAAGGGCTATAGACGTACCTGGGTGCTGGGGAACTGCAGAGCACACGGCTGACATTATTACAGCAGCCATTGGTGAAGGGGTTCACACCTCCCCGGAATTTACCCGTAACCTAGGAGGAAAAAAGAGCCAGAGCAGTCAGACAATGGGTCCCTGACTTCCAAAGACCAAAACACAAACCAATGAAAAATTATTGTATACCCACTATCTGGGAGAGACAAAAAAAATGAGTAAAACACAATCCTGCCATCACCCAACTTCTACCTGGGATAGCTAAGAATGACAACTCTAGTCAGTGTCCTCAGTTCAAATCCTAGGTCTTCCTCACCATAGCTATCTCACCCTCAACATCAGTTTCCTCATGTAAAATGGGGATAAATAGCTCTCTGAATATTGAAAACTAAAATATACAAAATACCAAGCAAGCAAGGTTAATTATGCACAAAAATAACTGTCTTTAAGCAGCACTATAAGCTTCTTGAGGGCTGACGCAGATCTTTTATTAAACTTCTCTAAGTTCGGAGCCCAAATTGTCCAGTATAAGTGGACATTCTGTAAATGCTAACTAGAGATGGCTTCTATTCTCACGTTTGCATGAGGAAATTGGACACTACCTCATAAAACATATTTAGGGGGCGGGGCAAAAAATATAGTATTTAGGTATCCATTTGTAGAAGCACAGGCTAAACACTAATCACAGGACTAAAAGACAAGCCCTCCTCTGCAGAGGTCTCCCATCACTTCTTCCTGTACCTGTTCATTGGTTGTGCGTCCCCGAGCCACCAGCACCACATGAAATCCCGTGAGGCCAGCTACAGGGATGAAGAATAAGCCAGCCACACACATCACTGCCATCCTGAAGCCAAACAGTCAAGGAGAGCAGAGCAACATGATCTCATCTTCTCCAGCCCATACTGTAGCCATCTTCCCTTGAGCCTTACTACCACAGGATTCAACCTTCCTCACTCTTCCCCCTCCCAATCCCACCACCAAGCCTTAAAGGATACGTGACAGCCGTGCAGACCCCTGAGAGTTCCTCCACGTGGGAGAGGACATAAAGGAGGCCAAAGCCAAACACACCCATAATGTGCACTGTCAGGGAAAGGAGGAAGAGGAAGAAATAACGGTAGTTCCGGCGACCAATACAGTTGTTCACCCAGGGGCAGTGATGATCAAATTCCTAGGGGCAAAAAGAGAGAATGAGAGGCATCCTTGGACCACAGCACTAGATCACTTTTCAGTCAAGAAGACAGACAAATGGCAGAACTTGTTGTTTTTATGATTATGCTAATCATTTAGTTGCAAAATTAAAGCAGGAAACAGGATCAAGCAGTTTATCTTGCTCTACCAGTCTCACAGGAAGACTTCCCAAAGGTTGATGATCAAAGACCAAAGTTGCCTCTCAAAGTTTATCCTATGTGACCAAGGAACTCTGAAACAGAATGTCAGAGGCTTTGCAAAAATATCAAGATTCTTGAGAAAAGAGGCTTGAAAGGAAAATCTGATAGGCAAATACTTATAGCTACGTAAAAACTGATTGGGGGGGAAAAAGTCAAAAATAAAAGGGCCCTGGCCATTGTGACCATCCTGGGCATGGAAAGGTTGCCAGTTCAATTCCCAGGTCAGGGCACATGCCCAGGTTGTGGGCTCCATCCCTGGTATGGGGCATGCAGGAGGCAGCTGACCAATGTTCCACTCTCACATGGATGGTTCTGTCTCTTTCTCCCTCTCCCTTCCTCTCTCTAAAAACCTCCCAAAAAAAACACAAAACCTTAAGTAAAATGAAAAGGACACAGGAAGAAAAATATAACTAAAAATTGAATGCAACAGTATGATGATGTAAACGCAAGAGATAACACAAAGCCAGGAAACATAACCAGAAAGATGAGTCAAGGGAAGGAAGGCTAGAGCCATGAATCCTGGTGCTGGGAAAGCCTAGGGCACTTGGGGTCCCTCCTGTAACAGAATATTTGCACTCTACCTCTCATGTACACACTACCCACATAGTTAGGACTGTATTTCATGCACACGATTCGATCCTTACTCTATGAGACACAAGATCACCTGGGTTAAGCATCACGTGACCCCACTCAGGGTTCTTACCTCCACACAATTGTCACAGACACTGCAGTGGGAACATCGAGGAGGACGGTAGAATCGGCAGGTGGCACACCATTTCATACGCACTTGGATGCCCTTGATTTCCACTGTTTTGTAAAGGGGAGCTCGGAAGTCATCTTCCTTGTCTTCATCCTCCTCAGCTGCAGAGAGTAAAGTCAATAAAAAAACAACTGTGCCAAAACTGTACCAAGCATTAGGGATGCAATGATATTTAAAATATGGCCTCTGCCTTCAAGGAATTCAAGACTAATGGGGGAGAGACTACGAATTAATAACAAATACTGTGAGATCAGCTCTTTATACAACATTATTGGAACACAGTTGAAGAAGCAATTTATTCTGCACTGGGAAATGAGGTTCAAGAGAATATGACTCGCCCGGCTGGCATGACTCAGAACCAGAAGGTTATGGTTCAATTCCTGGCCAGGGCACATGCCCAGGTTGCGGGCTCATTCCCCAGTGTGGGGTGAGCAGAAGGCAGCCAATCAATGATTCTCTCTCATCACTGATGTTTCTATCTCTCTCTCCCTCTCCTTTTCTCTCTGAAATCAATAAAAATATTTTTTTTTTAAAAAAGAGAATATGACTCAGAGGTGGCTGTGATATGGATACACTGATATTCCCAGTTTACATACTATAAATTTATGTAAACTAGTTATCTCTGAGTTGTGAAATTATAGGTGATACTTGTCTTGTTTATACTTTCTATATAATGAACATACACTATTAAAATGATTATATTTAAAATTTTTTAATGCTATTTATTTTGAAATCTCTGATCCTTCCACACCATCATCTATCAGAAGTGAGTTCTTTATTTTTTTTAAGTACTATATAGTTATTTGGTTACTCTTATAACTTAACTAGAGGTCCAAGTGCACAAAATTCATGCACTTGGCGGGGGCAGGGGGGTGTCCCTCAGCCTGGATTGCAAGAGGGCACAGGCAAGGCCAGGGGACCCCACCGGTACATGATCAGGCCAGGGAGAGATGTGGGAGGTTGGCAAGCCTGGGAGGGACCATGGGAGGGCTCCAGGGCGTGTCCAACCCATCTTGCTCAGTCCTGATCAGCCAGATGCCAGCAGTAAGCTAACCTACCAATCGGAGCATCTGCCCCCTGGTGGCCAGTGCATGTCATAGCGAGCGGTTGAGCGGCCTTAGCACAGCATTAGCATATTATGCTTTGATTGGTTAAACAGACAACTGGACGACCAGACACTTAGCATATTAGGCTTTCATTATATAGGATACGCAGTGTACCTATTCATACAAATGTCTTTCCTATCTTCCCTTCATTTGAAAGCAAGGACCTTTTAAAAAAAAAAAAAAATCACCCCTAATGACCATAATGTCTTCCATATAGATCAGCGACTTTCAACCTTTTTTATCTCATGGCACACATAAACTAATTACTAAAATTTTTTGGTACACAAAAAAATATACTTTTTGCTGATGTGACAAAAAAAAGGTATACATTTGATTTATTCACACCAGATGGCTACTGTTGTGTTGGTTGTCATTTTTTTCATTTGACAATCTAGAAAAGAAGTCAGTGACCGACTAAATAGTCAAGTTTTAAAAATTCTTGCAGCACACTGGTTGAAAATCATTGGAATACATAAATATTTGACAAAAGAACACTAAAAGCTCATTAAAATAGCCCTACTTGTCTTTAGGAACTTAAAGTTCCTTTCATTCATCTGATACTTGAAACAAGTTACAAATGAAGCACAATAACACAGCTTTTTTTAACATAATGAATTTCAGAAAAACTTCACCTCACCAAAGTGGCTATCCCAATTCCACTTGTCTCACTTTTACAAGATAACTTCACATTTGAGAGAAAAAGTAGGTGCCTTCATCAGTCTCTTTCTACTTCTTATTCTATCAATGACCGTTTTTACTCTCACCTCCTGTCTCAGAAACAGCTTACTACTTCTGTATGCAAAACCCTTTTACCATGCTCTCTACCTTCCATCCTACTGAGTTCAGCATTTCATGGCTACAAGCTTCTGCCTAGAATGTCCTTCCCTTCCATCCTCTACTTGGTAAAGTCATTCCTGTCTACCATTAGCAGCATTTCCCAGTTTATATGAGCACATATTAGTGCACACTTTTCTATGGTCTCACAGAATCTTGTTCATGCCTCCATTACAGTTTGTATCACACTGTTTTAACTGCCTAATTCATCTTGGATAGTATTGTGCCTAGCAATACCGCCCAACCAGTATGTTCAAAATATATTTCTGCTGAACAGATAACTGAAAAACAAAGAGTTGATTCAAAGTGAATCACATGGGTAGAAGTTATGACATACAGTAGAACTAAAGGCCCTGACCTGCTTTTCATCATTAGACTATAAAAGTATCCCAAAACCTTATCACTCAATGTATATGTCCAAAAATCATTCTTTTTTCAAAGGTAATAAGAGGCTTCCAAAAAAGAAAATCTTACCTCGAGGGAAAATCCCTGGGTCCATGAAGGTGGCCATGCTGAAGTTAGCCAGCACAAAGAGAAAAACAATCGCATTGTAGATGGGCACTGCAGGTGACACATAACGGCTTAGTCCTGGACAGCTGCACAGATAAGAAAGAAAATGAGGGGCTGCTTCTAACACTCTGGACACCAACCATATAAAGATTCAGCCCACATACTTATATTTAAATCTTGTGTAGTTCACCTTTGCTGTCTCAAATTGTATCCTTCCCAACAAATGTGTCTAGTTTCCCAAAGAAATGCTTATTTTATTTATTTTTTTTAAATATATTTTATTAATTTTTTACAGAGAGGAAGGGAGAGAGATAGAGAGTTAGAAACATCGATGAGAGAGAAACATCGATCAGCCGCCTCCTGCACATCTCCTACTGGGGATGTGCCCGCAACCCAGGCACATGCCCTTGACCGGAATCGAACCCGGGACCCCTCAGTCCGCAGGCCGACGCTCTATCCACTGAGCCAAACCGGCTTCGGCAGAAATGCTCGTTTTAGATCAAGGTACAAGACTCTGACTCTCTCCTACCATAACCCGTTGCACTAAAGGTCTGTGTTCTTCAGATTCTTTCTTCCCTGGTGGATCTTTCCAATGTTTTAGAATCTGCTCTTATCTCCTTTTTAAAAAGGCACAAAAGTTAGGGACTGAGTATGTAACTAATACAAACTACACTCCCTTCTCTGTAGCAGCCTTGAGGCTTCTGGAACCCAGCCATGCCCCAGTGACCTGTACATTGGCCCAAAGCATGAGATACCACCTGCCTCTCTGGCTCCCACTCCCTCTGGCTTTGTACCGCTCTCAACTGCCTAACATTTCTTCACTGCGTCAGATATTCCTGAGAGTTTTATTCATCTAGAAACTAGTTCTTAAGGTGAAAAAATAATAATACCCAAATATGAATGGCACAAAACTAGACTTCTTGAGGTCTATAAATGAAGCAGAAGAGTGGGGAATAAAGAAAAGATTACAGGCCTGGCCGGGTGACTTAGCTGGAATGTCATCCCATGCACCAAATGGTTATGGGTTCGTTTCTAGGACAGGGCACATACCTAGGTTTCGGGTTCAATCCCCGATCAGGGTGCGTACAGAGGCAACCAAAGGATGTTTCTCTTTCTCTCCCTTCTTCTCTCTCTAAAATAACGCTTTAAAAAAATAAGAGAAGATACTAGACCAAACCTCCCTAAATACTGTAGGTAAAAGAAGCTGGTTAAATATATCCACTATTTCACAGGGTCCAAATCAAGAAATATGCATAAGGTAACTTTTCTTGCATTTAAAAAAAGAAAAGAAAGGAGTGCCCCAGTCCAGGATTACACTCAGTTTCTGTCTGGATGTGAGTCTACTAAGAATGCTGCAGGTGCTCTTCCTTTCTCTGATGATATTCTGGGAGCTGAAGTTTCAGAACACAGATGTGCTGCTTGCTCTGTCAGTAATATCAAAGACCCTCTCTCCTGTCTCAGCTCAGGAAAAACTTCCCATTACAAGACAATGGCTAAAGACCCTAATCTGCTTTGTGGCTGAGAACTTAATCTTTAGAATTAGAGCAGCATCTGTCTTTGTCCCCTTTATCTAGACCAGTCAGAACGAAAGGAAGAGTTCATTGAAGGAAGCAGGGGCCAAGAGAACATGACAGCATGAGTCTGAAGAATTCATCCACAGCAGTCCTGGATTCTGTTGTGATGTGTCTCTACCAAAACAGAAAGCACAGCCCTGAGCAGTGATTCAAGACAGTTCATAGGAATTGAGCTCCTTAATGAGATATAAACTAATAAGAGACAAAGGTGATGGTCACAAAGCATCTTGACTACCACCATCTATTTATTCAAATTCCATTAAAAATTTTTTAAGCAAATATTATGTGCAAGGTTTTTTAAGTAATAAATATCAATTAACTTTTAGCTTCTCCTAATCAAAACTGGAAGATAATGAAGTAATGAAGGTAGAGTTAAAGGCACTGATTTCAAGGAAAAAACAGATCTCCCATCACAATTCTGGGTTTATTATCAGTCTCCTATGGAAGCCCCTTCCTCTGGGGTTTCTTTGGTTCAGAAAAAACGTCCCCCTATTTTGGCAGGTTTTGGGGTGAACTATAAGCAAGAAGGAAGAATCCTTACACAGCCCCACCTAAAGCCTGAGTTCCTAGCTCCTTGGGAGGGAGAGAAACTGAAAACCAGTCATCCAGGTCAGAGCCCCTCCCTAGTACTTAGCTGTCACTTTAATTTCCGCCTAGGAAGAGGAGAAAGGGTGACTCACTTGACTCCTACAGCCTGGGAAGATAATTAGAAGGGAAAAAGAAATTAAATCCTTAGAACACTGAGGTACCATGATTTAAAAGTCTCATTCCTAGAATTGGCCATTATGGCTACTGTGGCGGCCTCCTGAGCTTCTGAAAAATAAATAAATGAATAAGGGTATTTCTGTTCTTGAGGGAAACCAAGGTGAATGACAATGAGGCATCAGCTACTTCACAGGCCCAAATGTCAGCCTTTCTGACCCCATTCTTTCTTCAGTTTCTGCATTTCCAAACAAAGAAAATCACACAATTTCTTCTGTATCTGGCCAAACTCTGGTATAATGAACCTTACCCCTACAACCTTCCTGATATCAGCCTATCCCAAAGTGTGAAAACCTAGAATCAAGTTCCAGGATCTGTTGCCAAAATAAAGCCTGTCCTAGAGTTGGCAGTTTCTAGAAATGATACAAATAAGTGCATAGGCAGTATTTGCTCCTAGATGCAAATCAGGGACCTACTGCTTCCAACCTAAACACTCTAGCTCAGAGAGCACCCTACCAAGGAGAGGCATGTGTGAGCAGTGCCTGTTCCTGCCATATCCCATTCTGTTTAGCTCAGGGAGAAGACTGCTGTTGCTATAGTATTCTGCCAGATCCTAGGTGACCACCCCAAGTAGCCTGTCTGAATCTGTTGCCTTTGATGGAAGGAGATGAGGGCTTAGCTGAGAGGAGTTGTTGGGGCTCGTCCTCAGCCTATAGCAATAATCATAGTGCTCCAAAGCACAGGGAGTGGCCGCAGCCCAATAGGCTGGCTGACTGACTCACTGATGAAACTCCCATTACTATACCAACCCAGAAAGAACAGGTTCTTCTGCCCACCCATTCAGCCCTCCTGTTTTCAAGCCAAATAAAACGGGGAGAGTAGGTTTCAATACCTACACTCTTGAAAAATCTGTTTCGTAGCCATCGCTCACACTTCCTATTATAAATGGTTCAATTCCTAGTACAAAAAAAAAAAAAAGTAGGACTCAAGAAGCTTTGATTTTAATTCTCAATCAATATTTTGCTAGGTAGCCTAAGGTAATCCACAGAAAACTCTCTAAGTTCATTACTTCAACTACATAATACAGATATGAGGCTGGAGACAAAGTTTGAAAAGATCCTAGAATTCTTTTTAAACCAGATGGCTTAATACTGGGCATTCACTGGCTAAAAGATACACACACACAAAACACATTACTATTACAACCATCACAATTATCATTCCAGCTCCACCTTCATCCTTCATTCCACTTCCCCATTCTGAGGTACTGGACATTCAAGAACACTTGAAACACAGGCACTACCCTCCCTGAAGGACAAGTCTATACATTCCATCCATGCCTAACACATAGTTTGAATGTATGCCTAGTGTTCCTTGTTAATGAGGAAAGGTTGAAATGAATACCCCACTTCCTAACCCTGGGGATCAAGATTCCACAGGAAAACAATTTCTTCTCTTATAGGTGGGTAAGTTCCCCTTAAAACACTTCACTTTTGGTGTGTGTGTTATTTAGACTTTCAAGCAGCTCACTGCAAGACATAGAACCTGGACACTTACTCCTGGATGAGAAAAAAACATGGGAAGGAAAAGGAACAACCACTACTCAATTAATGCCCGAAATCACAAGACTGCTCCCACTCAAATCAGGGCTAGCACCTCCAGTCATGAAGAAAAAAAAAAACAGACGGAGAGTCACTCCAGTTGCCCAACTCTCTGGGGTAAAAGGGTTGGGAGGGGCCAGAGGTAGAAACTGAAAGGAAGAAAGCTCTCTATGGATGGGACACTAGAAAGACCATCACAGATTTCTGCACAACCCAGACTTTTTTATCTTTCCTTCAGAGGACCACCTGCAGCAGAGATGTACCCCCATGCCCACCTTAACCGACCTTAAAAGCAAACAAAATGAGCCCTAACCGGTTTGGCTCAGTGGATAGAGCGTCAGCCTGCGGACTCAAGGGTCCCAGGTTCGATTCCGGACAAGGGCATGTACCTTGGTAGCGGGCACATCCCCAGTAGGGTGTGTGCAGGAGGCAGCTGATCGATATTTCTTGCTCATCGATGTTTCTAACTCTCTATCCCTCTCCCTTCCTCTCTGTAAAAAAAATCAATAAAACATATATTTTTTAAAAAGTAAACAAAATGAGACACTGGTTGACTTTACTCACAGTTTGAGGAGACTTTAGAGGATACAATTCGGTGATTTATTTCAAAGACCACTGCCAGGAGCCCTAAAAAGGTCTCAAGGCTCCCCAGGAAGACAAAGAGTATGCACCAAGTGGCTGGGCCTCTATGCACCTGCCTCAGCTGAACCAGACAGCTCTACCCTTATGTTTTATGTACTGGGGTTCCAAATAAGATCTCATTTGAAAAAGGTCATGGTGTTTAAATAACTGCTCTAGGCCAACTTCCTCATTATACAGAGGAAGAAACAGGTCCACAAAGTTTAACAGGCTTTACCAAAATCTGTCTCCTGACCCCCCAAAAGTGTGCATTCCTTTTACCTAGCACTGACCCCTGCCAATCACAAAAGGAGGCTTAGTAAAGACAAAAAGGATACAGGCACATTATCTTAAATGCAGAGTCTAATGCCTAATTAGAAGGGGGGGGGGGGTTACTTTAGCAGACACTCTCCTTCCCAAGTACTAAAAAGAGGAAAGAATTAAGACACGATCCCCAATAACTCACCTGCTTAGTTTTAGTACTGAAAAAAATTAGTGAATGAGGGGGATTAGGCTTCTAGGAGGAAGACCTGAACTGTTCTATTCAAGCTTCTCTGGGGCAGAAGATCACCATTTTTTGATGATCAAGCCCAACTGATAATATCTGCTCATAGCTTCCCCTACTTGGCAGGTAAATTACATCCAATTGGTTGAAGCCTATATGCTTCCACTAATAATGTCTGCCAGCTGAAAGGGACTTTTTCTCCCACTCCCAGTCCTCTAGGTGCCACAGTAATTCTCACCTGGGGCTTATACAAATGGTTGAAAAGATAGTTGTAGCTTAGGGAAGAGAATAGAAGGATGACAGAATTGTTACAGATTTAGGGCCCCTATTTGGAGCTGGTTCAAAGAGAGCCTTCCTCTTGTCTCTCTACTTGAAACCATAAATTATTTTCTAGGTTGTATACAGTTTTAAACAGAGGGTTCCCCAAGGACTTGAACCTCAAAAGGGATAGAATATGTAGGAGAACAGTTTTTTAGATCATTGGCACCTCAGTCCAGATGTATGCTTGCAGAGGAACTGCTATGGTTAGATGGAGAGGAAGAGTTGAGAATTTCAGAGGTTCAGGGTGTTTATGTCTCCGCAAATGGGCGAGGAGACTCTAGCAAGGAAAAGAGAGCCCAGAAGTTGGTCCTGAGGAAAGTGCCAGGGGAACTCTCACTAGGACTTAAGGCTTCTAATTTTGGATTAGAGGCAGTAATTCCAAAGAGAGTCAATATTGTCCTCCAAAATTCTTTTTCCTCGGACTACGGGACCATAGAATAAGGAGGGCCCCTACTTTTCTGGCACCAGGGAATGGAAAAGTAGGTTAAATAGTTTCAACTATCAGTTGAGAAAATGTCTATGTCAGGACAACAATTTGTGGCAAAACTGGTATAACCAGCCAAGCACTTCAATGTTTCCAGATTAGCAAAGTAAGAGCAAGGATTCTGCTCAAGAACAAATGGGTTGAAAGAGAGAAACCATTTAGTCCCCTGAATTTCCAACTTCCCCCAAAGCTTTGACCCTTGAAGGAAGATAGAACCTCCCCAATTAAGCAGGTCTGAGGGTGTCAAAGTGGTCTTACATATATCCCTCCTGACACAGCACCACAAGGGCTACAAGGATACTAAGATCCCATATAAATGTCCCATGGTTAAAATGTTGATTCTACCTACACATAATAGCAGAAACCAAAATAAGGATGACACTAAAATTCCCTCCTCCTTATTGGCAGTCAATGCATGAAGAAGGGCAGAACACTGAACATGTTGAGACAAAGATTATAAAGACCAGAGACGAGCAGGGCTGCTCTAGATCCCTGAAGGATTCCACAGGTAAGTTCAGGCTGGAGAGCCGGGGGCAAGGAAACTATGACTTCTACTCATCCGAGGAAGAGGTGAGAAATAGGACGGTGCTTGTACCTTAGGTAAAAGATCTTTCCCTTATCAAAAAACTAAGAGCCCTCGCCCTAACCAGTTTGGCTCAGTGGATAGAGCGTCGGCCTGCGGACTGAAGGGTCCCAGGTTCGGTTCCAGTCAAGGGCATGTGTCTTGGTTGCGGGTACGGCCCCAGTAGAAGGTGTACGGGAGGCGGCTGATCGATGTTTCTCTCTCATCGATGTTTCTGACTCTCTGTCTCTCCCCCTTCCTCTCTGCAAAAAAATCAATAAAATATATATTTAAAAAGAGTAAAAAACAAAGCAAAACTAAGAGCCCTAGCCAGTTAGGCTCAGTGGACAGAGTGTTGGCCTGTGGACTGAAGGGTCCCAGGTTCGATTCCAGTCAAGGGCATGTACCTAGGTTGCTGGCTTGATCCCTGGCCCGGTCAGGGCACATGCAGGAGGCAACCAATAGATGATGTTTCTCTCCCTCTGCCTCTCCCCTTTCCTTTTACTCTCTCTAAAAATCAATGAGAAGATATCCTCGGATGAGGATTACCAAAAACAAATAATTAGCCCTTGCTAGTTTAGCTTAGTGGATAGAGCATCAGCCTGTGGACTGAAGTGTCCTGGATTCCGGTAATAAAATATATATATATATATTTTTAAAAGAAATAACTAAATAGAAAGCACCACTATTACTTTGCTGACCCATATTTTTTAGAATTCCTCTGGCATAAGCTCAATTTGAGAGGTTTCCCTCCCTCCTTTCTCAGATTTAATTCCTGTTCGCTATTTCTTCCCATAATAGTAATGGCCAGCAATTCCTGCTTCATTCATCCTTCAATGAGTCCAAACTGCTTTATTCCTCACCACTTCATTTTCCTCTTCCCAGCAATCTCCCATTGCTCTAAATAGCACCTCACAATTACGTTTAAGCCTGAACTACAGCAAAGTGAACTCCCCAGAAATATCTACCATGCTCAGATTGTTCCAAGAGCTACAACTAGAACACCAACTCAATGCCTCGACAGTTTAAGGCTCAGAAGGCTGGTCCATGTTAATTATAAACAGGTAACAGCCAAGACATTTCCCAGATGGTTGACAGTTAAAATACTGGGGAAAGGGGGAAGAATAAATCAGTCTCCTCCAATAACAAGCCAATGAACAAAGTCTGTATATCCCAAGTGGGAAATCTTTTAATATCAACTGTATTTCCTAACACAACCAGGGAATGGAAGAATTTCTGCCATTCCCTTCAGCACGAACTAATGTAAAGAAAGTCTCTAGGACTCTCCTCCTAAATAAAATTCGCATTCACTTCCCATTGGCCTTCACTCCTTAAGTAACACTAAAAGCTAAAACTCTCTCAATGGTATATCTTCTAAATCAATTCTGAAATTCTCCAGTACTCTGTTCCCATAATCTTAAATTTAAGCTTCAAATAACCAGGGGAAAAGCCAGTGCTAGTGGCTGATTACTTAAACTGCTTCAAGACTCCCTGGTGGTTTCCTCCCACTTCCTTCCTAGTTCAGGATTATCTAATGATGGAGCTGGGTAGGAAAATATGAACATCTGTGATTCCAGAGGAAGGGAGGCAGGGGAAGGTAGAGGATTCAATGGAGTAAAATTTAGACCATGTTTCTGGGATTCAGATTTACCTCGATCAGACATCCAACACCCAGTCGCTTGTCTTTGAAAGCAAAACTCAAGAGAAAAACTAGCCCGTCACCTCCCATGGAGTGCCCCCCAAAAACCACTGCTGGGAGAAAACTCACGTAAAGGCAAAGAAGAGGGTCGTAGCTCCCACTAAGAAGATGGCGGCTGCTGAGACCGGAACATACTTGCTGGGTTTGAATCTCTTTCCAGACTCTGCGGGCATGTTGGAGGTCTGATGGGAGATCTGCCCTGCCGCATAGCCCAGGCCCACACAACGGCAGAACAGACAAGAAAACGGGATGAGGGCAACACCGGAGATAAGAGCACAGGACCAGGGAAA
>NW_006296619.1:295100-299740 GCF_000327345.1 Myotis davidii | reverse complement strand
AGAGAAAAATTTAAATTATCACCCTTCCCCCTCCCAAATGAAACCAAAGGTCAAAAGATCTCAAATGAAGGAGAGCATATGGGAGGGGGAAAGGTGATTCCAAATAATGAATAACCACCTCCCCAGAACGAGGCAGGAGACTAAGAAACACAACTTGTACAATTTGAAAACTGGAGACAAACAAGAGACTGTACACATGCAAATGGTTGCAGGTAGAGAACACAGGCAGTCAGACAGATCAAGGAATAGCTCATGGATGGAGATAAGTCTTCAAAAGGAAAGAAGGGGCGAGTATCAGGGTAGGGCAGAACACTTCGGACAAGGAAAAATTCTTCGGAAGAGATACTGTAGTACCTCCACGAATACCACACTTCCAAAAAATGTGAGCTTCACCCAGAGGTGTGCCCTGTGCTTCTATTTTAATCCAAGGAGGAAACTGGGATTTTCAGCGTTAAAGAGAAACTGTTTTTACTGTAGTCCTTGTCTCTTTTAGGCAGTTTTCTCAATGCCACCACTCCCACACCTTGACTTCAGGGCTTGTAGTATGGCAATGGTGGTTTAATTTTATTTCTTTTCTCTTGATGGCTAAAGCTGGACAGCAGCTGTTACAAGACTGAGTTGTAATCCTTTTCTTTAAAGGGGGAGGGAAAACAGAAAGAGCAAGCTTGTCTGTCTTCAATCTCTTGTTGTTATTCTCAAGCCCTTTTAGGGCTCCGTTTTCTAGAGAGTTCATGCAAAACTAAAGGGAAACATAAAATCCCTGAGGCCATGTTCTTCCCAATAAGCAAAATTAAGATGGAAAAAAAAAAATCAATTCCACTCGATACTTTTTAAAGATTACTGTGAACGAAAGCAAAGTTCCAAAGAGGTCCCTGTTTCCAGGTTAGTGTGTCTGCTCTTTTATCTTCAATCTTGGGTTGTCTGAATGCAGAGTTCAACTGGGTTACAGTGCCTCACCTGAAAAAAGCAAAAACAAATATATTTATCAAAGGAATTCTTTCAGGGCATTTCTTACCATCATCAAGGCTCAAACCCCATAGACCCACTGTTTAAAAGTGCCTTTTGAAAGAAAGATTAGTTTCCACTTCACTTACGTGTCTGATGGGCTCTTACATTTACATTCTAAATGTTGTTCATATTAGAAAGAGAAGAACATGGCTTCACCTGGCCTAAGGTCATCAAAGAACTAGTTCTTGTAAGGAGGCCATCATACCGGACACAAATAGTAACAAATATCAAAATCTAAAAACAAACAAGGACCAGCCGTGACGGGCAATCCTAGACAAGAGATTTCTCTTTGGACAAGGAATATTTCTTGCTATGAAAAGAGAAAAAAATAACCTAAAAACTAGGGCAGTAAGTCTCATTTCCTTACTGTGTGTGTGTGTTCTCTCTCTCTCTCTCTCTCTCTCTCTCTCTCTCTCTCTCTCTCTTAGTTATAACCCTGAAGAGGTAGAAGCTGAATATTTGGTCTTCTAGAGTAACACATAAAAGGACCTGAGTGAGAAATGTGCTTGCACTGAAAGGTGAGATGCCCTCTTCAGGAAACTAAGTCAACCCTAGGGGCTGGTCCTTTTTTCCCAATAGTTTTTTTATTCCTACATTGGTCTATTAGGAAGTCAACTGAGCCCCACCTTCCTCAATATGATTAAAAGTAACAATTATTTCTGTTGATGGTAGTAGCAAAATAACACTAGCATTTTGGATTTTATAGGGTGCTTTTCATCTAGTGATCTCAAAGCACTTAACTCACATTATCGGAGACAGAGTCCCTTATCCCACCCCGTAAAATTGAAGGCTAGAGAATGCCTGAGGCTGTTCCACTGAATCACTTGAGCAGTCAAGTTCAGAGCCCAAGACTTCACATGCCCCTTTGCCAACCCAAGCCCTTTCTGTCTCTTTCTCATCCACTATACTACCTGCCCAGTGATGACAACTGGAATCTGCAGACCAAAAATTTTACTTGTTAAAATTTAAAAATAAAAGCTTTGTCACACCCAATTGATCTAGGATTTCCCTTAATACCAAGGCAGAGATCAAAGTATCAGAAGATTCAAATGAAATACAAATGTGCCCTGGAATTTATTACTTCCTCTCTTACCTGTGGCATGGAAGGCAAAGGAACCCTTCTTCAAAAAAGATGCACTGTCTCTCTTTAAAAAACTGTTTTAGAGGGCCAAACAGCAATATTAGAAGTGAACGCCCAGATAGTACAAAAAATTGTTAACATCCTAAAAAATTTAAATCCTCTCTAGTCCCTAATTTATGATTATTTAATTCTCAGTTTCCTAAAACAATCAAATCCCAACCTTCTGAATGTAGGTCTACATAACTTTGTTAACAATGAAAAGCAAATTCTTGACTTGCAGACAATACCATTAAGCTTACCCCTCAAAACCCTAAAGATTAAAGAAAAATGGGAAAATGTACTGCTTATATTTTATCTAGAGCAGGATATAATTTAGACAGCATATGGTATTCCAGATTATATTTTCTAACAGAAAAAAAAGTAACTTGGGTTAATACTGCCACAGTAATGCAGGATCATAAGGCCATGCAAGTTTGGGAGCATTATACTGAGAAACATCTGAGATGTTTGGGGGATATACATTACAATGGACAAGACATAACCTAAGAATTTATTGGGTATAATAAAGACATACCAAGGCTTAGCAGAAGGATGTGGGAAGTAAGGATAAGATTGCAGGGTGAGTGTGTTTCATCAGAGCCAGTAGTCTGAATCCATACTAGTATGAGGTGTACAAGCCATGTGTATGACACAGGCAGAGTAATTTATGGAATGGAATATGTATATATGAAATAAACTAGAGAATATGTGCTTGAAAGCTCTAATAAAAGTTTAATAAAAGGACCTCCTTAAAGGGTGAATGGATATGAACAGTACCAGTAAAACACAAGTATTGTTTGTTGAAACAAAGAGATGTAACAGTACAACATAGTAAATCTGAATACAAAGTAATCAAGGTCTCATAGAATAATCCACATGGCAAGATAGCTGAAAAGTCAAGCAGAAGTTTAACATGGCCGTTATCATTATATACCAAGGTAGCAAAGTACACGGGTATATAATTCTTGTGAGCATTAGGTGGGTTTTGAAGAATGGGTGATAATGAGCATTTCTGAAGAGATTTGATACAGGACAGAGGGATACTGGGATAAAAGGATAGAAATGCGGATAGAAGATCAACCTAGCCAAGAAACCATTAATCAGGAAGTGAAAAATCCAAGACAGGAAAAGGGTCTACACTACAATATAACACATATCCGATCTTATACCTTTCATAACTTTAGGTCACTTTCTTACTTCTCATCTAAGTGTTTTCATTCAGCCAAGAGGATAGAACATCTTCCACTTCCTTGTCCCATAAAGAGATTCCTATTGGCAAAATTTAGCAAATACATCCGAGCTCCGCTTGTATTAAGTACAAAGTACTAAAAGCATGAAGCACGGGCTGGTGGGAGTGAGGAAGCGGACAGGCGGGAGCGAACAGGTAAGAGGATGAGGCTTGAGCCAAAATAAGTATCAGCAGAGTGGAGCGAGGGACCCGAACCCGAGGGAGGAAAAAGGGGAACAGCACGCAGTCCCCTCCCAGAAGCTGAGCGAGGAGAATCATGGTATGGGGCAGAGCTGACCGAGACAGGAGGACGGAATTCACCGGGCAGGGCCCACTGGGGCTGCGGGAGACTGCGGAGCCCAGCGGCGCAGGGCCGGGGGCGGAAGGGGCGGCGCGGCTGGGCACCAGGCGCCCAGGGGGACCGGGGTCCTGGATCCCCGGCCTCTGCTCGTCGTCCGTTTCCGGGGCCCACGGGTCCCGCCGCAGTTGGATGACCCGGCCCGGAGGAGCAGTGGGGCCTCAAACCACCTCCCCCTTCCAGGTCCCCCTTCCCTAGAGGTCACTCTCCCCTCCCACCTCACTGGCCCCGCACTTCCGGTTCCGCAGGGGCCGGTGTCCCTGGTACTCACCCCCGGCACGGTTCCCGTCACCGCTGCCGTCGTTATCGCGGCCGCCTCTCGGCAGCGCCGTCGGGCCTCTGAGAGGCAGCGCGCGGCCCCCGCACGCTCCACGCCCGCCCTGCTATGCGCGCTCCCGCACAGTCTTTTTTGCTAATTTTTTGAAAGCAATAGGCTCTCGTTGGTTCTGGAGGAAGTCAGACATTTCTAAAAGGCGACCCCCGGCGACCGCAGCGACCTCGCGTTCTGATTGGCTGCAGGGGCACAGCGCCGTACGCGCGCAAGACAACGAGAACGCGCGCGCAAGGCCGTCGGGTCCCGCGGGAGACTGGGAAAAGGGGGTTGGCGTCCTGCGCAGGAGTCGGAAATGGGGAAGTGGCCGGGGGAGTTTCCCCTTCTCCTTGTCCTACTTCCCCTGCCTACTGTAAACAAGAAGGAATCTTCGGGAGTGAAAAGTAGTTATACGTGTGTTCTGGGAGAACTCAAAAGCCAGCAGCTGCCTTCTGGAGTTCGCCAAACCCCCTCCACGTACGTTGGTACAGTCCAGACAGGCTTCTAGGAGAACCAGTCGCCTGTAGCGGCCCCGCCGTCTTCCTGCTTTAGCACCTTCCTTCATTGGCCAAACTTGGCGACTAAATAGCCCTCCTCTTCCCTCCCCCCCCCCACT